>NC_079217.1:15097292-15397292 GCF_029633865.1 Lampris incognitus | reverse complement strand
GGCTGGATTTGTCAAATTTGCTTTACTTCACAGAGTGTGCGCCCCCCCCCCCCCACACACACACACACGCAAAAAGCATACACAAGTGGTCAACCTAATCAGGCTCACTTCACAGGGAGGCCCGCTAACACAGCACCATACTGAGTGCTCTCTCTCGCTCCGGTTCCTGGATAGGAGTGGAGAACTGTCCACTCTGACTCAGATTGTGTTGTTGTATGAATCTGCTAAGGGCTCATTATTGGCGTATATGCGGCTGTGTGGGTGGGCAAAGAGAGATGTTAGAGACAGCGACAGGGTGCTTTTTAGTGGACAGATGAGAAGGTGGAGGGCCTCTTCAGCCTGGATATGATACTCCTAACTCATGCGGAGTGGCCTTGGATTGCTTTTATTGCACCGTGTGTTTGATAAACACCGGCCCTTTCTGTGGTTGTTATAAACTGTGACCACTGTGAATGGCGGTGAGTTCTCTGAAGCACATAATTTGAAATACTTAGCAATGGGTGCATCAGTGATGCTGTGTCTGCAGCGCACGTCCATGGAGATTAGCTTAGATCGGTTGGAATGAGAGGGGGGGAAAAAACTCTCTTGAGTCAGTCCAGATTTCCACTCTGCCTTTTAAAAACAAACTGCTCTGCCAGCTCGTGGGACGTTTTATGTGCGCATGCATACGTGTGGTACGCTTTGTCCTATGTGTGTTAGAGAGCGAAACGGAGAGAACCAGAGCGTGCCTCGTCTGTTCCTAAAAGTTATTTCATTTTCTTTCTCACTACTGGAGTTATTATAGCGACCAAGGAAAAGAAATTACATTGGCACAGGAAATTAACTTCCTGCTGCTCCCCTAGGTGGCTGGCCTTTGTATTGGCCTCACACAACAGGGGCATGTTTGGGTTAATTTGTAGGAGGTGCAATTAGATAAATGGAGGTAGAGGAGAGAACAACTCGGGGCCTCTGTCTTGGACAGAAACATGATTTATTTTATCAACACAGCCATTATATACCATATTGTAGTCAGAGTCTTGAGCTATGTGTAACTTGTACCCATGGCAGACAGCTAGGTGGGCATTGGAATATAAAAGAAAGGTTTATAACGCGTCTTTGGTGGTCCATAAAAGATCTTTAAGGGACCCCAAGTTGAAATTCATCTTATTCGTAGTTTTCTCTTGGGTTGTTGCGGATGTGAAGGATGTCTAGAGTGTATGCTGTCTGATATTTAATCTGGACTCTGCAGAGTAATGCTTTTTTTTTTGTTGCTTTTTTCCCCAAGGTTGTAAATTTATGTTTGCTTAACGATTATTCCATCTACTGGTGTACAGATGGTGGCGGACCTGTTTTGATCAGATATGATAACCTCGATTTCCCTTACGCTCACACCTTTAGCAAACATGTTGCACACTGTTCAGGCATTTTGCAAGCAAGAGAAGGTGTTGGCGGCAAGCAAGCAAGCCTTAAAAAACAACTATGGCTTTTCAAAAGTAATCCTCTAGTTAGCTAAGTAAACTGAGCTACACTGCTGTGTTATTACAGCGCTATAAGCATTGAAAAATTGAGTAATTAAAGCGCCCTGGGTGTCCGGGTGGCGTGGCGGTCTATTCCGTTAACTGCCAACACGGGAATCGCCTTTTCGAATCCTACAGAAACAAATGGCCGAATCTGAGGGTGAGAAGCCAGATGTGGGTATGTGTCCTGGTTGCTACACCAGCGCCTCCTCTGGTCAGTCATTTTGCCTGTTCGGGGGGGGGGGGGTAGCGTGATCCTCCCATATGCTATGTCCCCCTGGTGAAACTCCTCACTGTCAGGTGAAAAAGGCAGCTGGCGACTCCACATGTATCAGAGGAGGAATGTGGTAGTCCGCAGCCCTCCCCAGATCGGCAGAGGGGGTGGGGCAGCGACCGGGACGGCTCAGAGGAGTGGAGTAATTGGCCGGATACAATTGGGGAGAAAAAAAAGGAGGGGGGGGGGGTCCCCGAAAATAAATAAATAAATAAAATGCCTTTGTTACTAGAATAATTGTCATCCATCAGCGGTGGACACTAAGTATGGTAACAGGAATTTTGTCTTTTTTGTCCTCGTATGGGGAAATGATAACTGTCTAGAAATCAGGGCATATGATAAAACTATATTTTCTGTGACAATGAGATGCTTGAGGGTCTGGGAACCCAAGAGAGATCATTACTTATCACCGAGAGAAGACATACGGCCTTATCTGTCAGTGCTGAACGAAGATGAAACCTCCGCGACTGTCTTATTCCCCGTTGACTCCTGTCACTCCCAGGCAAGAGCGGCGAGCCGCTGTGATGTACAGTAAGCGGCGCACTATTCTAAGGCCATGAGCTGATGGCGTCTAGTCGTGAAACTGTTCAGGTCGAAGAGGAACAGTAAAACAGCTGATGACAGATAAAGGGTCAGACGCAGGAATTTTAAGGAGGACACTGCCAGGCTTTTTAGCCCCGTCGATGACAAAGTTGATGCTGGAGCAGCCAGACATGTGCCTGGCATGCCTGGGATGTCTGTATTCACTAGTCAAGGTTTCCAATCACTTAACTTTGTCACCGCTCCGAGTGGCGACCCCCTTCTGCGGAGAGGTGAAGCGTCCACCTCAGCAGCAGTCATTCACGGCTCTACGTTCCCCTTCTTTCTGAGACCCGCTCTCGTTTCTTCCTCACTCAGCGCTTCTGCGAGTTTTAACCGCCGCATTTTTTATTTTCGGCCCATCTCGGGGGGGTGGGTGGTCAGAACGGCCGTCTCGCTCGGCGGGGACTGAAAAAACAACAGCGTGGCTGTGCGTCAGAGAAGCAAGGGACTTGACGGAGGATGGAAAAATAAAGGAAGGGAACACAAGAGAAAGAAATAGATAGAGGTAAAGCGGCTGACAGAGAGAGATGGAAGAGGAGGGAGAAAGAGAGACGGAGAGAAAACGTGTGTGAGCAGGAGAAAGAGATGTTGACAGGGAGAGAAATAGAGCTGCGGGAGGAGAAAAATACAGCCATCAGTGCTTTGTGAATAATTCATAGGTTCTTCATAATCGAAAAACCCACTGCCTTTTATGATGTCGTATTTCACAGCTAGTTGACGCTCAGGAAGCCGGTTGGACAGACAGCACGCTCACATCACACGCCGTGGGACGAGGAGCGCAGGGTGGCTGTGGTATCCCGGGGTGGAACGTAAAGTTTTATCTGTACGGTGTGCGTAGAAATATGAACGGCCCTCTTCTCCTTCCAGCCCAAACATACCTCTCAGGTCATCTCCCATGGTGCACCGCACAAAGCTGCAGACAAGCCAGCCAAGCTAAGCCGTCGTCCTCCCCCACCCGTGGACAGCGTGTATATTTTAACCGTCTCTTGTTTTGATATTTGACTCCGGACTGTCTCCGTGTCAATTAACTGTACCATATTAGATGTGCTCCGCGCTGACCCCATTTAATCATTAAACCTGGAATGTGGCGTGTATCCCGCCTGTAGGGAGGGGGTGGGGGGGGGTGATTGCTCTGTTTACATATCATGTGAGCACCTTGTCTGATGTGGAGTTGCCGGTTAACCAAACTCTCGAACGCCCCTCTCGACTCATCTCCAGACTGCCCCTCAGCACAAAGGCTGTGCGCTGAAACCACAAGGTGAGGCATGTGACAGACGCCGGGGCCCGCGGTACTGAGCCCGCGGTACTGAGCTGACATCTGCCGCCACTTCAAAGACCCTCGGCTTCTAAAGGAGGCGCTTCTATTGTCTGCGGAGCAGGTGTGCTGCCTTCCACGGGTTCTGGAGGTTTTTAGAAAGCCTCGGCGCTCCATGGAGAGGGCCAGATCCTATCTCACACGGATACAGACGACCTGGGAGGGACTTAGACAATACAAAGCATGTGCACATCTACCGTAGACCCGAGGAGGTGAACGCCGCACTGCAACCACACTGCACTAAGAGCCAGGTGGCGACGGAGAACTTTAATGGAAACGTTTTCACGGGGTAAATAAATGAAGTTACTGGTGTTTTGGGTTTTTTAAATCCGCAAATGTATGCAATAACTGCACTGAGGATGACCTGCAGGGAGACATTTTTTTTGTAGATAACGTTCTCCTTGTCGTACCAGGCTGCCTGGTGGGTCTCCCGCATAACGTGAACCGCTCTGGCTTATTGTGCGACAACAAACCGACAACCCCCATCCAACCCTGTTCCCGTGGGCAACAAGCCCCGTCACATCCCGCGCCCTGATTTGCTTATCCCCTTTGTTAAGCACAATGTAGCTTTTTAGCTCCGCGCTGTCTTATCACGGGTTTGTTGTCATATTTTGGGACCGGCAGAAACTAAACATGGATCTGTGGGCTCATTGGTTCTTCGGGGCAGGGCAGCATCTTCTTGCAAACCGTATTCCTTGTGGGGAACGCTTGGCATGTCTTATCTCGGGAAGGCTTGGCAAGCTTGGAGGGAGAGTTTATCTGCTCATCTGTCCTGAGTCCTGACCTCACACCACACTGGATGTGCAGCTCGTCAGAGATACGAGAGGGAGTGTGTGTGTGTGTGTGGGGGGGGGGGGGAGGCGGGGGGGGGCTGCATCCTCCTGTATGGATTCATGATTTGTTTTTGTGCCTTTGTCTTGCTCTGTCTGTCTCTCCTTCTGTCTTTTCTCTCTCTCTCTCTCCTTCTTTCTTAATCTCTCCCTCTCATCTCTCATTCTACTTCTCTCTTTCCCACTTGCTATCTCTCTCTTTCCTTCTGCCTTTTCTGTGTTGCTTTCTCTCTAGTTCTCTCTCTCTCCCCCACACACACACCCACACACAAATTCTCCCCCCCTCTCTCTCGCTCTCTCTCTCTCTCAGTGTGTGTGTGTGTGTGTGTGTGTGTGTGTGTGTGTGTCGGCACCGGGGGGACAGTTTGTTTGCGGAGAGTGGCGAGTGTGTGGTGTTTGGTTTATCTCTTGCTTGTTTTACGCCCCAGCCTGGTAAGTGCGGCGAGCCTGTTGGGTCAGCAGGTGCTAATGAGCTGTACCGCTGACCACACGGCCCGGCCGCCCTTAACACATTGCTGTGTGAGTAAACACAGGTACTGACCTCAAACACACACTGAGTCATTCACCGCCTCAAACCCGTGTGTGGAGTCAAGACTCACACTATTCTGCCAGCCAGCGGTCCGGCAGCTAACTAGCACACACTATTGTGTGTGTCATTGTCCAGAAGTTAACATCATATTACATCCCGTTTGTAATTGAATGATGACAAGGTTTTGCTCTGAAGTGTTACAAACTGCCAAGGTTTATACCATCCTTCATATGATCTGCTTCCCCCACCCCCTCTTGCCTTTTTCATGGCCTGATTAGTATAGCACACCCAACCCTACCCTACCCGTCTAGCTCTCTCATGCCTCTTTGCGTTCCCTTTTGGCAGGGAAGACCTGAACATCTGCACCCAACCCCCCCTCCTTTCTGCCCTGCATTTCCTTACCCTCCAAATCATCCGGCCTGTTCTCTCTCCTCCATTTTTTAAATTTCCTCCCCCCCCCCCTCCGCTGTTCCAGATGGGCTCCTCTTTTCCTCTCAGAGTAATCCCTCTACGATGCACAGGGGTTTTCGGCTGACCACATGCCTTTGGATGTCGGGAATGGCATCCATCTTGAGTTTGATTCTGTATGTCGGGGTGATCCTGAGGTCCCCGCTTCCGCAGACCGTCCCTCTAGACACCTGCTCAGCAGAATACAGTGGGCAGGGGCGGGGAGGGGGGCTGATAGATGGGACCCAGGAGTTACCTTTTAGAGCTTGTCCATTATACATCCTTGTATCATAATGCCAAGAAATAAAAATAGGCAGTGACTGGGTTTATAGTTTCACCTATCATGGTTTTCTAGCACGGTGTCATGGGCCACCCGATACAGCTTTGAAACGTTGGAAGATGGATCAGATGGCCCATAACATGAACCCTAACCCGAACCTGTGCGTGGTGTGGAAGGGACAGGTCTGACAATAGTGAAGATAAAAGAGGTAAAGAACATAAGTGTAATTCTATTTTTGTTAAACTAAACTATTTTTGTTATTTTTTATTATTTTTATTTTATTTGTATATTTTATACACTATTTTTATTAAATTGCTATATAAATGTAATGATTATTATTATTATTATTATTAAACTAAGCAAGCCAGTAGTTAATGATATATTTTAAAGATTACCAACGATCTTGTCCATGCATCTCCATAACCAGAAGCAACAGAAATCCTTGCGGGTAGGCAGCTTGCAGGCGACCCTGACCATATGTGTATTTTTATTTTCATGAATGCATCCCCCTATTGAGCTGAGCATTCGTTCATCCTCTCTTAGGGATCTGCAATTTTTTTTTTTTTTTGCACTGTGTCTTTGTTGACATTATTAAAAGAACTTATTTAATCCCTACCAACGTCATATCCAGCAAAACACCATCCTCATCATTATTTCTTGTGCACATTTTAGCTTATTCTATAACGTTATATAATTCACAATATAATGATGTAATAAATATGCTCTAATATCACTCCGTTATGTCCGTTTAATAGACAACTCCATGGGTAAGTTGACTTTTCATTATGCGTGATGTCGTGACTTGAGCGCTGTAAGAATAAACATTGTGGGGGAGAATTTCCTCCTGTGGTTTTTGCAAGATGAGTCCGACCAGCTCCGCCGCGAGACGGGGAGAGATCGAGTAAGCAGACTTAAAAATGTACAGGCAGGGAAAGCGCTGCAGTGGAGAAGTATTTAAGAAACCCAAAATCAAAAGCAACAGCTTGTGTTTACTCAGAATGCGCCCCGACACTCCTCTCCCTCCACTGGCCCAATCCGGGCCCGCCCCGCCCACGCTCGGACACAGAACACCACAGAGAAGGAAGGGGAAGAGAGGAGAAGGTTTTTCACCCACTTGTATAAATCTAGTGGATATTTTGGAGTCTTTGCTGAGTATGTTGGTGTAGTAGCCTTAGTTTTTCCCCCCGCTGCGGGACTGGGCTCTTTGCCCCGGGGAAACGGATCATAACTCACTTTGCCAGGATGTTTCAGCCATGTTAACAGTAGCAAAGGAGCCCATAAAACAAAGAAGAAAAACTATAGGGGCACTTTTTTCTGTTTTCTTTTGTCTGCACTCCCTCTAATGAAAACTTAAAAGATGGAAAATCTGAGGCTAAAAGATCGGACTTGAAACCCTACACAGTGTCAATTTCACAGAGATCTGGGTAATTTTTGGCACACTTACAGAGCTCCCTCCTTGGCATTGGCCATGCTTGATATTGCATGTTGTACAACTTGACAACTGTAGTGTAAATCTATAGCACCCAAGTGTTTGCCAATGGCAATGTAGCAGTACATACCCACGTAGCAGGCCTACGCCGAAGATCTAATTTCAGCTCCTCTCTCTCTCTCTCTCTCTCTCTCTCTCTCTCTCTCTCTCTCTCTCTCTCTCTCTCTCTCTCTCTCTCTCTCACTGTCTCACTCTCTTTGTCTCATGTGTTTCAGACTTTCCTGTATCTCTTCCCAGTGTAACAGATCCTCTTTTAGATAGGATACGGCCATCTTTTCATCTTCTCAGGGTCCATCTGGGAGAATTTAGGGTCCATGTGGAAGCCATTGGGATAGGGACGCTGACTGATCAGAGAAAGATGTGCCCCCCTCCTTAAGCAGCAGCATATGTTTGGAGTTTGGATCGTCGGACCCTTATTTGCTTTGTCTCACCCTCTTTAACATTCCTGTGCCCTACAGTATGTATCTCTGGAGTAGACCCTCCTCATACACACACTCTCACACACACGCACACATTTGAACTTAACCTCCACAACCCCTTCCTCTCCTTCCTCCTACCTTCCCCTTCCTTCCCACTCTGCCTTTGTCGCCCGTGCCTGGTAAAGTGATTGGAGAAGGATCAGCATGGTGGAAATGAAAGTGGCCATGACGAAAGGCTAAAGGATCTGCTGTAACATTGCATTGGATCCCCCTGTGTGTGTGTGGGGGGGGTGCATGTGTGTGTGTGTCTGTGTGTTTCCGTCACCCTTTTCCTCTCTCTCCCTGACTGTTTTTCCTCCACATAGCTCCTATCATGTTACTCCCCCCCCCCCCCCGCCAGTCACCTCCGCAACAGCCGCTGATGTAATTCCTAGCTTATGGCTGTTTCCCAACCGAGAGAGAGACTGTCCTCAACAACAATCAGTCATTCCTACCGTTTCCATCCTTCTGAGACCTCTATCAAATTGGCGTTTCGCTGGAAACGAGGTGTATTTGGTTAAGATTTCCATCATGGCCAATTACGATGAAATGTCGATTTTTCAACCAGTCTGCTTTGAATTAGACTGTCTGACATACCGCCTTTGTCAGGTGAAAAATCTCGATTAGGTGATTTTCATATTTACTTGAACAGGCTTGGAAAATCTTAGCAACCGTGAACTCATAACGCCCTTGAAAAAAATGGTAATACATGAAAACAATGAACTGGTGGTCAGTGTAAATCTTAGTCTGTGATCTTTAGTTCTTCACAACTCGACAGTGTCTGAATGTCAAAGTAGATTTAATCAGCCATGCCCGCAACACAAATCCCCAGCATCTTCTGGTAGAATGCACAGACAGGAAGTTGTCACAAACCTCACCACATCTGACACATCACAGAGGACCCAGTGTGCAGGGGAAGCTGTAATGTGTTAACCACTAAAAGGTCCGGCTGAGCCGAGGCCTGGTCAGAAAGTCAGATGGCGTTTGTGATATCCATTATCGCCGACATGAAGCGTAGCCAGACCCTCGGACACCGTGAGATGGCCTCTTCCCCAGCACCACACTGGGATCTTATTCTTCCTGCCCTGGTGCTGTTTGCACAGCGCAACTATAAAATGGAGCTCTATCAGCCTCCTCTGTTGTCGGTAATGGATCTGTGTTTTTGGAAGATAAGTGAGAGAGTGTGGAAGGTACTCTAATCTGCTTCTGGCATCTCAGGGTAATATACAAGCGAGGCGATATGGAGCAGGTGTTTTTTTATTCTACAACACAGGGGCGACGCTAAGCCTTAGGTCGTACATCGCTCCACAGGAAGGCAAGCTGTGTTTGTGAAAGCAATTTCTCTGTTGGTGTGTGAGCCAGCTGACGGGTTCGTCTTACTGTACACAGTCCTGCTCAGCATCATGGGCTGTCCACCCTGCGCAGGGGACGCTATATCATTGCAATGTCAGGTCGCATTTTGGAGCCACTGTGATGACTGCACAGGCCATAAAGCATGCTTACTGATGCACTAACTCACAAATCGACCTCCTCAAGTCTGTGTCTCATTCCCTCCTCTAAATCACTTCTCCTGTGTCAGTTTCTCCCTCCCTTTTTTTCTTATTTCATTTTCTGTTCATCTCGCCTACCCTAGATAAATGCATGGCATAGCAATCTATTCCTTTGCCTACCAGCACGTGGATTGCTGGTTCGAATCCCTGTGTTACCTCCGGCTTGGTCACATGTCCCTACAGACACAATTGGCCATGTCTGCGGGTGGGAAGCCGGATGTGGGTATGTGTCCTGGTCGCTGCACAATGCCTCCTCTGGTCGGTCAGGGCGCCTGTTCAGGGTGGGGGGAATAGTGTGATCCTCCCACGCGCTACGTCCCCCTGGTGAAACTCCTCAGTGTCAGGTGAAAAGAAGTGGCTGGCGACTCCACATGTATCAGAGGAGGCATGTGGTAGTCTGCAGCCTTCCCCGGATAGGCAGAAGAGGTGGAAGAGTGGGGTAATTGGCTGAGTACAAGTGGGGAGAAAAAGGAAAAAAAAAGATACACACACACACCCATACACACAAACAAACACACAATAGGAAACTCTCACATACACACATGCAGACAGAGAATGAAACACGTTCACTGCCTCTCCAGAAAGAAAAGGCGGATAAAGGTTCCTCACATTCTGCCTCCTCAGCCACATCCAAGGGT
Organism: Lampris incognitus; assembly: GCF_029633865.1. NCBI lineage: Eukaryota > Metazoa > Chordata > Actinopteri > Lampriformes > Lampridae > Lampris > Lampris incognitus. Next base: position 15,387,404 of record NC_079217.1, on the reverse strand, counting down.
CCCGTGGCTGGCCTGGCTCCTACACAGCTGCTCTGTGGTTGCGGGGGCTAAGGAGGTGGGGTGACTGGATGTAGAAGAGCAGTAGAGGAGGTCCAGGGGGAGGGCGGATGGGGCTCCAGGGGCAAGGAATGTTAATTGGGAAGATTGTTTTAATAAGGCCCTCATTGCAGATGCTGGGAGAAGGCGACCTTGTGGGGCCACACGGACAGGGGACGGCAGCTCCACGGAGAGATGCTGTCAGCAAACATCACCGATGCTCTGGCAACTGAGCCGCATGAAAACACAGGCCGGAAATTTTGTCAATGGAGTTTGGCAGGAGTGAATGACAACATTGTGTGGCCGCTCGTGTGTTCGGGGCTGATTTTCCCGGAGCAAAGGAATTCGTGGTAGCCAGCTCGCAATGACAGTAGACGTGTGTATGATCAGCCCAGATTCAGAAATTTCCGTAGAGTGAAATCCTATTACACCATGAATACCTACACAAACACGGAGTCTGTTGACACTGAGGAGAGAGAGAAGAGAGAGAGAAGCGAGAGACGGACATAAAATAGATACAAAGCAACAAAAAAAAAGGACAAGAAAGAAAAGGGAATCTCATTAAAAACCACTTCCATAGCGCTGTGATACATCATTGAACCATTATAAAAGCCGACACAGGAGATGTCAAAAGCATCTCACAGGTTCAAATCAAAAGTGGTGAAAATTAACGTTGTGTACATGCATATCCATATTACATACACACCACACACATACACAGACACACACTCATATTCACACCCTGGTACTAACACTGACACACTAACATATTCAGACTGTGGGACGCATTAAAGTGGGACAGCTCCACTATGTGTTGGACGTGGGTCGGTCTTGCAGACTGGAGGTGTACAGTTTTAGGGTACAGCTGCACATCAACACAACAATGATGTGCTCATTCTTCTCTGTCCTGTCAAACGTACCTTGATACTTCTCCTACAGTATACTATGTGTGTATTCTATATGTTGTGTGCACACAGCAGTAGATTCACTCGCCCTACTTCACAGGGGGCCAACGCGCTATAGAGCTCTGTAGCCCCCAGGTATCACTGGTTTGTGTGTGTGTGTGTGTGTGTGTGTGTGTGTGTGTGTGTGTGTGTGTGTGTGTGTGTGTGTGTGTGTGTGATGAATTGGGGGGGAGCATGAATGCATGGGTGCACATTTGTGTGAGAGCTATAGTGTTTCATCTGCTCTTTTGTGTCTCAGTAAAGAGGGCCTCAATCTTGGGGCTATACAGTGAGTGCAGAGAGCAGGGTTACTGGGTTGGATGGAGACTTGATCCCCCTCTCTCGCTCTCTTTCTCTCTTTCTCTTCGGAGAAATACAAACGAGTTCTACTGTGTCAGCTGGTGAGCTCCAAAATCACTGACCGTTGCTTGGTTTTCCGAAGGAACGGCCTTGCCTGGTCTGGCTTTGCAGGCCAAATGAGGACATGTAAAAAAAGCCTCTGTATGTACTGAGGGGTGCTCCGCCGTCTCAGATGGCAGATCATCAAGCCATATTTTGTTGCAGAGCAAACCCTGCAACAGTCATGAGTCCTACTGAAGTTTGTGCAAATCCCCCAAGTCCCCATCGGTTCACTAACTGTGAGCAACTTCGGGTAGTGGCACCACCTATGTATTAAGAAAAGAAAAGAAAACAGTTCCTCTTTTCAATAATGGATATAGCTCCATCACATTCCTAATCCCTTTATCCTCATTATAACTTAACGCCGCCGAGAAACTTTCCAACTCGCCATTTCAGAATGGAAACCAGGACTTCATTGGCTTCGGCTCTGTGTTGGCTAAACATGTTTGATTTAGTTTAGCTAATGAGAGAGCCGTGTAGGTCTTAGTGCAGTTACTAACTATAATATGTAGTGGTGTGTTTCGCCAACAGGTAACGTGCTCTTCTCCAGCCCTGAAACGGCCCTCAAACCATTCTCATGTGCAGCTGGAGAGGGTACGAGCTGGCTCCTCAGGAGAGGACAGGACTGTAAATGTTTCCTCTCGGTGTTTTTCAATCATAAAACCCAAACGTGATAATCTTACGCAGATGTTTCTTACACGGTTTGCGTGGTTGCAGGTCCTCCCATTGTGATTTTTATGGGGATTGTATTTTTTTTTCCCCTTTTTTTCGGGATGAGTGAGGATGGTGGTCGGTGTAAGGCGAGGCTTTATGCTGACATTCCTGCCTCTGCGGTCCTTATTCTCAACATACTCCCTTGATTTAAGTCCCGCTCCCGCTCGCCCAGCACTCCAATCAACTACACACTGTTTATTGAACTATGAGGTGCGAAGTCACTCACTCACTCACTCACTCACTCACATAAACCTGCCTCCCTGCTGCCCTCTGCGCCTCTTGCCGTGTCCGCCAAACGCCATCTTTCTCTCTACAAGCCTGACGAGGAGACTTATGACCATTTAAACAAACACAGGCACTCAATGGCCTCTCTGTCTGTAGGGCAGGGTTTCCTTTATGTGGTGTGTGTGCATGTGTGTGCGTGCGTGTGCGCATATGTGTGTACATTCGAGCATGTGTGTGTGTGACCACAACCTGCATGTAGACACACCCACATACTCGTAATTGTCCTTCAATTCTCGTGCACCTTTACCCTGCGTGTTTGTTTTTTGGTGTATTATATGAGGAACGGGGTGTCGGCTGAACCCTCTGCACTCGGGTCGCTGCAGTCTTGGTGCAGCGCCGCAAGTGCAGACATGCCCTCTGTTGTGCCACTGAAAGGTCCGGGAAGCCATCTGCCTTGGGTGCCATCGCTGGGTGTAGACCATTATCACCTGGCACGGCGGAGTGCGAATACCTTTATCCACCCCCCCCCCACAACCCCCGACCCCTAACTAATTTTTCTAACTGCACACACACACACACTCGGCACAGGCCGCTCTCCTCTCCATACATGGAATGGTTTACATTTGTATCTGTATATCTCGGGAGTTAGTAGCACATGTGCTGCTCATTCTCTGGATGCTGATCAAAACACATTGTCACATTCTCGTCTGATCTCCAAAGGCCAAGATGCCTTTGAGTAATTTACAAACTAAGTATGTTTGTCCGGAAAGTCCAGTGTTATACCGTGGCAAATTGGAAACACACAACAACAACAAAACAAAAAAAAAATTGTTGAGCGAGCCTTAGGGGGTCACGTTATTTCGCCATGCCTTTATGTATTTGCGACAGCGGTTTTATAATTTATCATCCTTTGTCATTTTGTTTTATAGGAGATAATAAGGGGCATCCTGTCTGTGTTCTATGACATCACATCTCGGTCTAGTGAATGACCTCATCCTTTCCAGCTGTGCAGGAGTAAACCCTAAAGGCCAGTTGGATAAAAAGTCTGTTTGCCCCTGTTGACATATTTACAGGTATCTTTAGGGTGTCTTGTGGTCAACCAAGCACTTAGGCTGTCAAGTGCTTTTGAACCAGTGTGACTCTGCAGTCTCTTACCGAATGTCATGGATGTCTTAAGACGAGTTATTTTGTGATCAGCTGATCAGTAATTCATTAAGAAACTCCATAATCTCAGTTTAATAAGGATAAAACAGATGGTACCGGAAAATGGGTGGCGGTTTTATCTTTGGTGTTCATTAATATGCTCGTCTTTAATACTGATTGCTGTTGCTCTGTGTCCCCCATATGTGCATAGCAGAGTCATACAGTAATGTTTATAACTAAAACCCTATACCACTCTCGCGGCGTTCAGCGGCCCTGTAAAGCAAGGCCTGCCTGCCGCAGGACAGGATAGGATGTCTGCAAGGTGGGTGAGAGGGCATGAGCTCAGAGCCGAGGAACGAGAGCCAGACTGCGAAAAGAGAGAGAGAGGGGAGGCTGCCGTGTCCAATCTCATCTCCGTGGTGGTTGAGGTCAGGGGGGAACTAGGGAATGAGATGGAGGAGGAAGATGGAGGATGTGGGGGGTGTGCCCGGGGGTGGAGGGGGTGTTGGGGGGTGGATTGTTTCCAGAGTACAGTATGAGCTTTCTCACCCACCAGCGAAACTACAAGCGCGGCGAGTGCAAACGCTCGCAACCTGCACACTCGCTTCAGGCAAATGATCCACTCCCATCAGCCCTGGCAGTAAAGTGGCGGGGTTAGCACAGCATATATAGCTGTGGGCTTTGATTTGATGTGAGCAGTTGAGAGTGTACAAGCTGAGACAAAGGGGTCAACTACTAAGAGGATAAAGCGATAGAGCCACAAAGAAAAAGTGAAAGCTATAATGTGTGAAGGGGGAGGACGAGAGGTTTTTCTCCCACAGGGCGGAGCTGGAGGCAAGGTGAGGAGCATCAATATGGAAGGTCTCACCACCAAGCCCGGCTGCGCTGTGAGCAGGTGAGCTTGTATGCTCTCGGCATAAACAAAGCTCAGCCTACTTGCAGTAAATTGACAAGAAGTGGAGCCAGAGCCTAAAGACCCATAACCTTCTACTGAAATTCAACATTTGACCAGACAAATGGACATATCATCAACGTTAAGGAAATGTTTATGTACCACAGATATAAACATATATCATATATATGTAATATATGAAATATGCTTGTCTTTTATTTATTCCCTAATGGAACTTGAAATGGCTGGTTGACAGCTGAATTTAACCTGCTATTTAGACTGTTACGTATTTAGATGCGGTCAGACGGTAGCTTGTCTCTATGGTTTGTCAGACAAAGAATAGGCATTGTTGGTTTAAGACCGAAAAGGGTGAGCCGGGGACAGAGAGCCAATTAGAGAGGAAGAGAAACAGAATTTCTACTGTAGTCCAGCCCTTAAGCGGCCACATGCAGCTATGCACATCTGGGAATAATCAGTCATTTCATATTTCCTCGGTAATTGTTGAACTGTCCATTTCATCCCCAGCTTGTGTCTCCAGGTGATATAAGACTGGCCGCGTTGGCCAATGAGGGCCTTACATGGTGGTGTCCTGTGGGCCAAATCAAGCTAATTTGTTCAGTTTATTAGAAGCACAAGTAACCTCATAAAAGTAGCAGAGGGAGGAAGAACAGATTTGCTTCCAGTATATGAAATTGAATACCCCCCCTGCCCCTCTTGCTCCTCCCTTTCACGTTCTTTTCTAGATGTCCGCTGCTTTTTCCCTTGCAGTGGCCATTAAAAAAAAAGACATAAAAATACAGTTTGCAATGTCCACTCTGTTTCAAGGAAAAACCCTAAGCCAAAGGCTAGACCCATGCAAAGTCCTGTGTGCCTCTTTCCAGGACTATCTTTGTGTGCTTTCAGACAAATCTCTACTTCCCCGGTGGGGCTGTTTTTCTCCCAAAATATTTGGTGGGAGAAGCTTGCTGTGCCCTGTTTAATTTCCTCATAACAAAGCTCATTTGATCTTCCTCCTCGGACTTGTGTGTGGCATTAGCTCTTCATTTTCATTAATGTTGGAGGCACAGCACGGGAATCTCATTTTAATTTGACATTTCGGCATCTGTTTTCAATTTCCCCGGGAAAAGAGTTGCGCGCGTGTGTGCGTTCGTGCATGTGTGTGTGTGTGTGAGTGAGAGTGTGTGCGCGCGTGCACGCCCGTGTGTGCTTTTGTGTGTGGGTGAACGAGGGATGAATGGTGGGGGTAGTGAACCTGGGAATTTTTAGAGCTGAGAGCAGCCATTTCAGCTGACCTTTAAAGGGAGCATTTGAATGTAAGAGATGATGGTAGCTAATTGTGTTAGCCTCGGTACAGCCTCGGTATGCTTCCGTGGGCTGAGAGAGCGATTTGTCAAAGCAATACAGTAAAGCGTTATAAGGCCGGGCTTTGACGGGGCCCTGCGGATGCTTGGGACTGCAGAAAGTAGCTCAGCGGTGAGAGATAAGGCTGTTTTGTGCGCAGTTGTCGGTTGTCTGGCTTTGAGGCGTGTTAGCCAGATGAGAGCCAGTATGTCTTAAGCCATAGCCCATTGAAAACCAGATAAACTACAACGAGACGTGTGTCTCTTTACGTTAGGGTTGCGTACGACTGGAGATGCATGTCCAGGTCCGGATGTTCACGCTGTTTCATCCCATCATCAGCATATTTGAGCAAATCCAGGACAGACAAAGAGGCGTCTCCATGCTGGGACCTGTGTGACTTTGGCTCATTTCCACATATTAAACCACAAACTGAGAATCTTTCAGTACACACACACATACACACACACACTGCGCTTGGCCTCCCTGTTAATAGCGCAGGAAATATTATCTGCAAGGGGACAGCTGCAGGCTCACTAGAGAGAGACAAAATGGTAGTGTAGGCTCATTATCCCAAACACAGACGTGCACGCACGCATGCAGGACAGACAAATAGCAAGTTAAACAGAGCCTCAAGTGTCCACAGGAAGACGGGGGACAGAAGATGCCTTAATAAAAACCTAAGGGGAGACAGCGGCACCCAATTTAACTATGGCTCCAGATCTGATAGGGCTTCTGGCAGAAGAAGAGTTGGGGCTTTTACCTCGCCCAGATGTATTTTACTGCATCTTCCTGTCTGACAGACTTGTCGAACTCTCTCTCTCTTGCTCTCTCGCTCTCTCTCTCTCTCTCTCTCTCTCTCTCTCTCTCTCTCTCTCTCTCTCTCTCTCTCTCTCTCTCTCTCTCTCTCTCTCTCTCTCTCTCTCCCTCTCTCTCTCTCTCTCTCTCTCTCTCCACTATTCACTTTCATGACATCCCAGAGGATTGTTGTCCACCATGCAGATGTTCGGAGCTGTCTGCTTCGCTGTACTCAGCTGTGTTTATAACAAAGAGGTGTTGGCTGGGAGGAGGAGAGAGGGCAGTAAGGCGGGAGAGAGAGGGATGTTGCAGAGGGGTGGAGGTCACTGTGCCGTTGGTGTAAACACTGGATGATGCCAGTGGGCCCCCCCCCCCGCCCAAACACACACACACTTGGCAATACAGCATCTCATTCCTTCCCTCCCCACGCATTCCACCCTTTTCTTCTTGCCCATCATTTGCAGAGGAGGGAATGCTTGTCGGGGAGACTGCAAAGTGAGACCAGCAGGGGAGGCAGAGACCCACTGAGAACCGGCAAGGTGCACTTAACGTCACAGTCAAATTTGTCAAGCTCACTCGCCCAAAGGGGTTGTGGTATGCTGTCCACATGCTGGAGTCCCAACAGCATGGGAGAAGACAGCTAGAGACAGACAGACAGACAGATAGAGAGAGAGAGAGACAGAGAAAGGAGAGGGAGGACAGGCATGCATTCACACATGCTAGATTCCCACAAATACACTCACTCACACTTTGCCTCTCGTTTCTTCTGTACACATTCTGTTGACCCACAGGATATGGCTCATGAGCTCAGGCTCGCTCATCGCCGCCAGCTGTTGCCTTGAATGCATTGTTTACCCTCATTCCAGAAAACAGGAATCCAACCGTTGGAACCGCAGACCAATAGAATTACAATGTTATCACTGTAAAAGCTCTCCAAGGCTGATTGCAGCCTCCCATATGGTTGCGTCCTTTGCAGTCAGGAAGGAGAACACCTTGTTGCCCAAGGCTGACTCTCACAGTATCTCGGTCTGTGCAGAACAGGCTGACCTTGCTAATACAGCGGGAGACAGTGTTTCTACAGATGGAGCTGGCACTCCAATGAGTCGGATGTTTGTCGTTCACGTTCTCATTCCTGGATGACCACATTTTGCTTTTGGTCCCATCGCATGAGCCCAGTCACCACGCAGCTGTACTTGAGAGTTTTGGTCTGGCGGTACTTGAGTTCTGCACTAGCGTATGCAGTGAGCTATGGTGCGTCAAGCGTAACTGAATCTCTGCCTCCGCCACTCAAAAATTGGGAATTTTTTTCCTTTTTTCTTTTTACACAAAACTTCCTCACATCAGAAGTGAGGTCAGCTGGCGTTTCAGCTGTTCGCATTGGAGGTGCGGAGCTGATAAAGACAAGGGAAGCCATTACCTCCCATCTACCTCTGAAACTACTTCCTACTGTGGGATTGGGTTTCTTCTCCAACTTGCAAGAGTCAAATAAGGTTGTATCTGGGCCCTGCATTGGCCAATTAAGTGCTTAAAGACTTCAGGAAAGAATTTGTAGGCTGTCAGTAGGTGAGGGCTCTCAGGGTGATCCTAACTTTGAACTGCGGTGGGGGCGCACCACAGCAACTTGACGCCAGTCGAGGGGTGTGAGACAATATACTGAGGATGTTCAATTCATTCTCCATATGAACAAAAAAAAGACGCGGTGATACACAGCAACCCAATCTTTACTCATACTATATACCCCCCCCCTTTTTTTTCTCCCCAATTGTACTTGGCCAAGTACCCTATTTTCTGAGCCTTTCCAGTCGCTGCTCCACCCCCTCTGCCGATCCGGGGAGGGCTGCAGACTACCACATGCCTCCTCGGATACATGTGGAGTCGCCAGCCGCTTGTATTCACCTGACAGTGAGGAGTTTAACCAGGAACTCGCTATTCCCCCCAGTTCCCCCTCCCCCCAGAACAGGCACCCCAACCGACCAGCGAAGGCGCTAGCGCAGCGACCGGGACACATACCCGCATCCGGCTTCCCACCTGCAGACACGGCCAATTGTGTCTGTAGGGATGCCTGACCAAGCCGGAGGTAACGTGGATTCGAACCAGCGATCCTGATGTTGGTAGGCAACGGAATAAACCGCTACGCTACCCGGACGCCCTTTTACCCATGCATACTTAATGAAAACCCAGCTTTCTCAGAAGCAAACTTAAGGCAGCAGTGCACAAGTACAAGTGATGAAGTTGCAGCTTGTCTTTTTTAGGCTCTTATCTTTTTACTGGGATGTGAGAAAGCAGCACAGGACGCAAGAGGTGAAGCTCTGTTGCAGAGCGATCCTAGACTAATGGGAGCATGTATGTGGCTTTATAGGCAGGGCACCTAACCACTCTTCAGTGTCTGGACAACGACCTTGCATATTTTGGGTGGTCTAAACTCGAGCCTGAAACTCACAAGCACTTGCTCCCATGCTGTTTTTACAGTATGCACGTACTGTGTACAGTGGAGCTGGGAAAATGATTACTGGCACACTGTTTGTGGATGGGAGATTGTTGCTTTTTCATTACTTTCTTTCCTCTCATAAATCTCTGGTTTATTTTTAACACCAGAGATATGGAAGCAGCACGCTGTATCTCTGACCCTCACAGGGTTGATCTCATTCATCAACCAGATGTCTGCCTCATGAATAGTAAATAAGGGAATTGTTGTGATTTTTGTTTTTACAGTAATCAAAGATAAACTAATATCCATTCTGCTAGGGTTAATTTGTGATGTTGGTGGTGGCTAATTTTATCGTTTTGTACTCTGAAATGAAACACTTTCACTCTTTTAAACCCCTCACATTTCTTCAGCGTCACGGTTCGTACCTATTAGACCTGAGAATGGCGGGCTGCAAGGGCTGTAGGCAACCAAGGAAAATCTTGGTTGACTGAAATCATACCTACTTTTCAAACAATCGATTGGTCGCAGGGGGAAAAAAATCTATACATTATTGTCTCTAGATTAGCTAAATTGCCCACATTGCACTGAGTGCACTCTACCTGGTGGCCCTATTAGCCTAAATGAATTGTAAGTAAACATAAAAGGCTAGTATTTGCAGCATATTAAATCATCTGTAACCTAATTATTTTATACTGAAATGATAACAACAGACTCAAGAGCCGCTCTGCATGGTGCACACCTGCCCATATTCATGATTTCTGAAAATTAAGCTATGTAAACTGGTGATCCCATCACAAGAACTATTGAGGAATGTGCAGAATAATTTTAAGCTAATTGTTTTTGGCTTATTTTATAATAATAATGATAATAATAATTGATAATAATAAACAGGGGCAGCACGGTGGGGCAGTGGTTAGCGCGGTCGCCTCACAGCAAGAAGGTCCTGGGTTCGAACCTCGGGGTTGTCCAAACTTGGGGGTCATCCCGGGTCGTCCTCTGTGTGGAGTTTGCATGTTCTCCCCGTGTCTGCGTGGGTTTCCTCCGGGTGCTCCGGTTCCCTCCTACAGTCCAAAGACATGTAGGTCAGGTGAATCGGCCGTACAAAAATATCCCTAGGTGTGTGCGTGTGTGCGTTTGTGTATGTGTGTGTGTGTGTGTGTGTGGGCCCTGTGATGGACTGGTGGCCTGTCCAGGGTGTCTCCCCACCTGCTGCCCAATGACTGCTGGGATGGGCTCCAGCATCCCACGACCCGAATTGGGATAAGCGGCTTGGATAATGGATGGATGGATGGATAATAAACAGGACCCTCCACTATTGTTCCAGCCCGTACTGTGTGACGTTATCACAAAAACACAAAATAGCCTATTAACTTAAAGCTTTTACTCTTAAATACAAAAAAACAAGTCCATTTTTAAAAATAATATTCATTTAACAAGCCAGCTAAAGGTGAGAACATTTTAGGCTATGTGGAGTAAGTTAGACCTAGCAGTCTCCCATTAGGTTGGACGAGGTCAAATTGTGTTGTCCCTCCGCCACCCAAAATAATGGATTAATCCTGGAAGGATATTGATGTAACACTTTTCTTCTTATGAAAGTAACACCGACGATTGTCCGACCAATGAGGATTTGGTCGGATGAGAGCATATCGACCTGCCAATCGACTGGGAGACTACAGCCCTGCAGGCTGCATGCTCCCCGGGTCAGCATAATAATAGCTACTGAAGTCATTGCTTGATGCCAGTCAGAGGTTGTTATTATTATTATTATTTTATTCAGTGGATTGCAACAAAGGCAGCGAAAGTCATTTCTAATAAAAACTTATTTCCTACCCAACCATCAGTACAGCAGCATTGGGGGGACTGGATTTACTGTAAATATTCATTCAGGTCAGGGTATCACGCTTGACTACACTCAGGGGGACCCAAACCTGATGTCTCTGGGGGAGATAAAGAGGGGATGATAGGAGGTTGATGTCTATAGGTGTACGTGTGTGTGTGTGTGTGTGTGTGTGGCCGGGAGGGGGGATGTTATGTAGGTGACAGGTCAAAACAATTACAGATGTTGATGGACACACCAGTACATGTAAGGTCACATAAGAAGACAGGCATTGTGTGTCCAACTGGCTGTTAAGTAACCACACAAACATGCTAAATATTGCTTGTCAATTTTTTTTCTGTGATTTTATTCATTTTGCTAATGTTTGCTACATGCTATGAGAAAGTCCACATATCGAATTGAGTTTTATACATGCAAAAGAAGCATGTGTATATATATATTCAGCAATTGAATCACAAGCGATATTGACATTTAGCAGTCAACTGCCACAATATTCTGTCATCCGTGCATAAGTAATTATATACACGCCAAGACACCATACCTCCTGTAGGCAACACGCTGCCTCCAAGTCTACAGGTTCAAACTGCTGGTTTAAGTGTTGTGCTTCTCTTGTGACCGTATGTTGGCTACCTGAAATGTTTTTTCAAGCGGTACAAGCATCTTGGTAAGCCTCTTTTCGCTCTCTGTGTCTCTCCACAGTACTGCGTGATGATTTCAGACAGAACCCTGCAGATGTGATCGTCGCAGCAGGTGAGCCAGCAGTCCTGGAGTGCCAGCCCCCACGTGGGCATCCTGAGCCCAGCATCTCATGGAAGAAAGATGGAACCAACATAGATGACCGGGATGAGAGGATCACTGTAAGTGAATAAGAGCTTTCTGCTCTTTATAATAACAATTCAACCATAATTGTCTAAATCTAATCCTTATCAGGGCACTGTTGTTACGACATTATTGAGCTCTGATGCTATTGAATCAGAATCAGAATCGGAATCATGTTTATTGGCTATGTAGGTTTGCACATATGTGGAATTTGATTCCAGTTTTATGGCTCTCTCAGACACATTTTGGACAGGGAAGATAGATGGTTTGAAAGAGGGGTGAAGGAAGCCATCTATGCAAAACTGGAAAAACCATCCCTCAACAGAGGAGGAGGTCTGCGACACCACCTATCTCCCACTTACAATGCCGTCCTTTCATCTCTACCCAGGAGACTCAAGAAGCTTAGCCTCCAAGAACAACAGTCGGTCACTAACGGCTCCAACGACTCATGACCACTGAATGGAGCACTAACGAAGTCGAAACTAACACCCCCAACGACCGTCGCTGCTTAACATCGGATCACAAAGAGCCGTGCACATCAATAGCGCTGATAACGACGGGCGTGGCTAAACATCGGAACACAAAAGAGCCACGCATATCAATACCTCTGATAACGACAGGCGTTGCTAAACATCGGAACACAAAAGAGCCACGCATATCAATACCTCCGATAACGACGGGCGTTGCTAAACATCGGAACACAAAGAGCCATGCACATCAATAGCTCTGATAACGACTCCAAAGAGGATAAATATCTGAGTTTCATCACCAGCCAGTCAGACTAGCTTGGTCTAGTCAGAAAGGCACGAACTGATGAAGCCTCTTGGATGAGAGGCGAAACGTCTTCACAGATATATACCAAGTCCAGTTGCACTTGAGTTAATTCCTTTGGATAACCATGACCTGGATGAATGAGAACATTCACAGACAAAAGGATTGACTTATACAGGCGAAATAAGAGGTGATAAAGTGCAAGGGGGCAGCACGGTGGTGCAGTGGTTAGTGGAGTCGCCTCACAGCAAGGTGGCCCTGGGTTCGAACCCCGGGGTTGTCCAACCTTGGGGGTCATCCCAGGTTGTCCACTGTGTGGAGTTTGCATGTTCTCCCCGTGTCTGCATGGGTTTCCTCCAGGTGCTCCAGTTTTCTCCCACAGTCCAAAGACATGTAGATCAGGTGACTTGGCAGTACTGAATTGTCCCTAGGTGTGAATGTGTCGGCCCTGTTATGGTCTGGCGGCCTGTCCAGAGTGTCTCCCTGCTTGCCGCCCAGTGATTGCTGGGACAGGCTCCAGAATCCAGCGACCCCTATCGGGATAAGCGGCTTGGATAATGGATGGATGGAAGGTGCAGTGGTGCAGAGAATATATATCAGAGATGCTGAAATAGATGTTAGTAGGTTACTTACATGCATGCCTGAGGTAGATGGACATGACAGAGTGTACCACTGTACGTGCAATGTACAGTACAGTATATACAAAATAGTTGGATTTATTGACAGTGTGAAGTGTTCATTTGAATGACAGCCCGCGGAAAGAAACTGTTTCTATATCTGGTTGTTTTGAGGTACATTGCTCTGTAGCAATGCAACATGCAAACTCCTCATCCTCTGTGTGGAGTTTGCATGTTCTCACCGTGTCTGTGTGGGTTTCCTCCGGGTGCTCTGGTTTCCTCCTACAGTCCAGGTCAGGTGAAACGGCATTACTAAATTGTCCCTAGGTGTGTGCGTGGGTGCATGCGTGTGTGTGTGTATGGAGGGGAGGGGGCTGTGTGATGGCCTGGCCGCCTGTCCCGGGTGTCTCCCCGCCTGCTGCCCAATGACTGCTGAGATAGGCTCCAGCATCCCCGCGACCCTGATGCTCTGTGGCTCTGCCAGAGGGGAGGAGTTGAAACAGGGTGTGATGGGTCTGCAGTGATGCTGCCTGCCCATTGAGGTTGCTTTATGTATTTGTCGATGGATTTAAACCCGTCAATTGAGAGAATGACCCGGGTGAGGCTGGTCATGTCATTTCTGCCTCATTGGTGTTTGTTGAGCGATTGATTCATTTGGCTCATTATTCACGTAGAGCAAGTACCAAACCGAAAGCAGCCAATTTGTGTGGCAACAACTTTTAATGAGCAAGGTATAGAATCAGCCTCGCTCCATTAGTCAGCAGCAGTGCATTGATTAGGGGTGGACTGCTGATGAAATCAGCCAGGAGATAGATGCATGGACTGGAGTCAGGAAACTAGCTTACTGAGATCAAAAGAAGAAGTTTGTTCTCAGCATCAGCAGCAGAAGCAGCAGAAGCAAAGTGCAAACAAGTCTTGACATCAGATTTAGAGCCACACCAACCACCAATCAGTCCGCTTTAATGAAGACGGTTGCACACCCAGCACAACATCAATCGGATCTGTACACTTTCTTACCAGCGTTTTGGCCTTGATAGTGTCATCAGGAGCTGGTTCAACCAAACACAGCCTGCTCTGTGGTCATTGGGAAGCCGTTGATTCCCAGTTCTTGCATTTCATTATGCTGAGTGGATGTGTGCTTTAGGGGTGGAAAGGCAGAGTGAGTCAGAGTTGGATCACAAAAGCAGGGGGGGTGAGGAGGAGGTTGTTTACAGTAGGTCTGGATTTCATTCTCCCAATTTGACTCATGGGGTTTAAGGTACTCGCTGCTTATTGGACAGTTGTTAAGGTAGTTTGACCCTAAATGGCTAACCGTGGTCTGCTTTAGAGTGCAGCCATGGAGCACAAAATCTCCCCGAGGCGATCAATACAACCTTCTAATGATTATGTCTTACCCCTCTTGCCTGGACTGGTTGTATGTCAATACATTTTCATTACCAACCAAGTCAAAACAGTGATTTATCACAGTTGGCTGTCTTTGGGGGGAGATCATACATGACTAAACACGGGGCCTTCGCTCAGTGAGGGTTGGTTGAGGTTGGGCAAATGAGCCGTAATCACAGCTCAAACTCATAAACAGTGCGAGCTCTCGACTCTCTTCCTCCCAGCTGGTGAGATCCACGGGCGGAAGATTAAGAGGCCGTGTCCAGCTGCTGAGCAGTATAATTGAAAGAAACAAGCGCATAATCTGGCTTGAATTGAATTAAATCACATCAGGTGCCTGAAGTCAGTCAGTAGTTACTGATAAACACAGAACCTTGAAACAACCACCTGAACTCCTGGGTTTTCGGTTGCTTGAATATTTCTTTCTGTAAGTTTTCATATTGTGCAGAGTAGATTGTGTGTACAGACGGCTGAATGCCTCCTTACCCGTCCTTCACATCACAACTGCTGCCACACAGGATGATGTATTGTGCTCAGCAACATTTAGCAAACCAGGGCTTTCACTTTGTTTCTTGAATTGCATCATTATATATATAATGAATGAATGATGATTTATTATTTATATATATGACTGCTGGGATAGGCTCCAGCTTCCCGCGACCCTACATAGGATAAGTAATGGATGGATGGATATATGTGTGTGTGTGTGTGTATATATATATATATATATATATATATATATATATATATATATATATATATATATATATATATTAGCAGCTGATGAGTGCGCAACGCACTAAACAAGCTTTTACTGCTATGTATTAAGTTTTTTTCCTGCATCTGAAGTGATATTCCGCTCTTCATTAGTTGAGCACTTCTATCAACACCATTGACGGTTTCCGGAAAAGAAACGCTATATATATGTGTGTGTGTGTGTGTGTGTGTGTGTGTGTGTGTGTGTGTGCGCCCTTGGTCTCCCATAAAATGAAAAACACTTTTTAAGGTGTGGGTGCCAGAGGGTTATCAAATCAGTCTCATAAAATCAGTCTCATAAATGTATTAACCATTCATTTTGCTGTTCAGTAGTTATAATTGAACCATTCAGTTTGATGGAATGGATTGAATAATCAATGTTGCACCAATTGAAGTACTGTAGTTGGCAGAGGATGGCTTTGGTGAATACTGTCACAAAACAGGCAGGACGCCTTACTTGAAAACAATTTATTAGAACATCCATCCATTCATCCGTTATCTGAACCGCTTATCCTGCTCTCAGGGTCGCGGGGATGCTGGAGCCTATCCCAGCAGTCGTTGTGCGGCAGGTGGGGAGACACCCTGGACAGGCCGCCAGACCATCACAGGGCTTTATTAGAACAATCAATTGAAAAGAAAGAAAATTGACTAATACTGATCAGTTACAATCAGCAATTGAGCGGCAGTGTGATTGATGATCAAGGCACAAAAGGTGATATGAGGTACTGAGGCGGTGCAAATATTGTGTGTCTGTGTGTGTGTGTGTGTGCACTAAAAGGGGGAACGCATGTGTGTGCGCGCGTGTGTATGTGCTGCCACACACTGGAGAGAGGTTTGTGTGTGTGTGTGTGTGTGCGTGCGTGCGTGCGCATGTAGCATTTCTGCACGCTGCTTGGCACCGAAAGGAGGAAGTGTGTGTGTGTGTGTGTGTGTGTAAGACTATGTGCTGGTGCGCAGGGGGAAAGCAGGTGATAAAGTTAAGACAGAGAGTTAGGGAGGGAGGGAGGGAGGGAGGGAGAGAGAGCGAGATAGAGAGAGATCACGTGCACAATCTACCAAGGTAGCAAACAAACGAATCAAAATGAAAGTTGCAAAGGAACAAAAGAAAGTAGACCGTCAGTCTAGCAAACTCTTTGTGGATCAGTGTGTGCAGCTGAATAGCAAATTAATTTAAATAACAGTACTTTTCTCAAGTAACAAGGGAAGATTCAAACAAAACAAAACAAAAATCAAAGGAAAAGAAAAAAGAAAACTGGGGCGTCCGGGTGGCGTGGCGATCTATTCTGTTGCCTACCAACACGGGGATCGCTGGTTCGAATCCCCGTGTTACCTCCTGCTTGGTTGGGCGTCCCTACAGACACAATTGGCCGTGTCTGTGGGTGGGAAGCCGGATGTGGGTATGTGTCCTGGGCAGTCGGGGCACCTGTTCGGGGGGGGAGGGGGAACTTGGGGGGGGGGGGGGTAGCATGATCCTCCCACGTGCTACGTCCCCCTGGTGAAACTCCTCACTGTCAAGTAAAAAAAAGCGGCTGGGGCCACTGCCCTAGCGCCTCCTCTGGTTGGTCGGGGTGCCAGGGGGGAGGGGGAACTGGGGGGAATAGCGTGATCCTCCCCCCCTGGTGAAACTCCTCACTGTCAGTTGGGGAGAAAAGGGGGGGAAAATAAAAACAAAATTAAAACTAACAATCTGCCTATGTAACACTTCCTATGTGAGTCATAGTGGGTATCTGGATCACGGATGATTTCAACTAACAACACTTTTCCCACTTGAGATAATGAGACCAACTATTATAACGACCTCTGCCACTTAAACCACGAAGGCTAGGTGTTGCAACTACACCATTAAGACCAGCTAAGCCCAGATACCGGCCTTATTTGAAATCGCTCTTCTGCGGCGATCAGAGTTGCATCCTTTGTTGTCCAGTGTCGAAGCGCAGGTTCACGAACCAACAAAGTCTCTTCTCCCCTGGCAGCTCGTCGGCTGAAAATCCTCAGTGCTCCATCTGTCATCCGGTGGTCTTGAAGGAGTCCAAGTTGTGACTGCATCGACGTCGAAATGAAAGGGATCCGGTCGCCTTCTCTTTCTGTGGAAACCGCGTGGCTTGCAGGAAAGGTTAACTGGTAATCATGGCCAGTTAGCGGATGAACAAGATTATGTTATCTTCCAATAAAACCAGGGCCAGCGGTAATGCGACGACACGTGGTCCTTAGTTCTCGTTACTCCGTGGGAGAGAGGATCTCTAAATGTGTAGTGTGCACAATCCTACATGAAAGAGGACGAATTTCAATTCTCCTGCTGTTTTAAGGGCGAATTTGCACCCCCGGATTCAGTATCACTGTAACCAATGATGTTACAGTGAAAGGTGAGGCAGCGGGTGGTGATCACCTGTGTGGTTGAGCAGGGAGTTATGGGTATTGTAGTCCATGGGGCAGCACCTGTCCCTACATAGGTCACCAAGTGATGATTAACCACAATGTCTCTTGTCATCAGCACTGATTATCATCAACTGGAAGACTGGCCTCATAATGCTGACTGTAGCCTGGTAGAGGAGAGGTGCCTTGAGGATAAACCACTGATGTTTCTACTCAGCACAATGCGGAGTTCCCTTCATATGGCCATTCTAATTAGGCTATGTTCACACCCCCCCCCAAATAGTGGGCTCACTAGCCAGTTCTGTTGTTTATAAATAATTTCCACAAGAACCTCTGTTCTGCCCCATGCATGGTGGAAGTGAAGACATACTTTCACTGTTTTATTTTTGATTCTGTACAGCGACGTGCGAAATCCCTAAAGTAAATGATATCTGCAATGCTATAGTAGGGTAAAACAGGCCGGTCGGCTGGAGGTTTGGTCCTTGTAGCCTGCAGCAGTGCTGGGTCTCGTAAAGAATTGAAAACCGAGTCTGCCTGGTCAGTTATGGATTTAACAGCACCGCCTGGGCCAGCTTGCATTGCTCACTGTAAAGTGCCTGGTGAAGAAGAGATCTTGCAGAATGACTACTCACACATGAGCACTTTTAAAGTAACACTACACATAAAGTATGGCCATCCGTGTGTAATTGACTTGGCTGACAGATGGGAGAATGGAAGGTGTCACATCGTGGCTTGCGATGAAAGCTCATGCTGTATTCTGAAAAGGCCGATGGTGAGAGAATATCCGGAGCGTGTTTATGGTGTTGGAGGCTCAGTGTGAGGAAACGGAGGCTTGTAGGAGGGGAAGCGGAGGGTGGAGGATGTCCATGCCTCCATAATCTGATGAACAGCTGAGCTCATCAAAGGGCTCCTCAACCAGGCTGCATTGTTGTGTTTCGTTGAGACCACCCTACCGCCACCACTCAACATGCTGGAACGTGCCGTTTCCTTGGTGATCGCTGGTGATTGGAGCGAGCTTCCAAACCACCTGCAAGCGGAGGTTTTATTCTCGGCCCTGCACTGGACTCGGCCGGGTTCGAGTACACAAGTAAACTTCAAAGCGATAGAGACATTGGAGTGACCAGCACTTATATTTTCCATTCTATTTCCGTCAGTTGTGTATAAACACCAGTGGAATACTGCGTTCCGTTTAAACATATTCGTTTCTGCATGTGGCGAGGTATTGGCAAGTCTCCCACTCAGCTATAGTAACAAGAATGTAAGGCCTTGTGTCGAGAAGTGGTGCTGTGCAGCTATCAGCAGCTCAGCTCATTCCTCACACACCTTTGTTGAACAGGTCTGACAGGAACAATGAGGGCTGGATAAAGGAACAGAAAGCACAGGGGAAAAAAATGCAGCTGATATTTTGAGGCAGAGCAATCGTGGTCCGAGAGAGGAAATCAGTCAGGAGCATCCCAAATAGCCGACATGCGGAGAGCATTGTCTTCTGTGCTGTTGTGTTGTTGTGGCTAATTATCAGGCTGGAAAATGAACTGCTGTGTGAATACAAACTGAGTGCATGCTGAATAGGGCCTTTGCATTATCAGCAATGCCAAATGACATGAGACAAAAGGCAGAAGGATATAGCCATCTCCCTGTTATGCAGGGATAATGGTCCGATTGTCGAGGTTTTCAGCAGCTTCTGTGCTGTGCTGTGCTGTGCTGTGCTGTGTTTGTCCGTAGAGGAAAGGCATGGAGAGAAAAAGAGAATCGCTGCCACTTTCATTCACTCTAGGCCAGTCTCAAAAGCCCTTGCTGCTCCAGCACCCCAAATATGCCTTTAGAGAATGGGAAAGCACCGCATCCACACAGAGGTGAGAAAATGGATGGGGTAGACTTTGCTTAAATTGGATCCTTATGTCAAAGCCCTGTGGAACCAAACAGTACGCACCCCCTTCTCTCTGGTGTATGGGCTGACCTGACCTTGGGCCTTTGTGAGTGTCACAGTGTTTTAGCTGTTAAGCCTTTCCTCAAACAAACAGTAACATAATGACACTTCAAACCCCTCCAGCACTACGGGGTGCCCTAAATGAGCCAGCCCTCTGCAGTCTCTTCATGTAGCCTTGTTTTTTTTTTATTATTTTTTTTTTAACCATGAATATTAAATAGTTGTGAGGGGCTTAGGAATGCCTCAGAACCCAAAGAAATGTGTCCGGTTGTGAAGTGGGTAGAGTTGCCCCTCAAGGACCCTTGGCTTCCCCAGCTACTCTTTTAAAGCTACAAATTCCAGGAGGTTTTTGTTTTTTGTTTTTGTTTTTTTTTGTCTGTGTCAAGATTTGAATTATACCATGACTATATATCCCTTTTATACCAAAATTTTGGGTTCATACCAGGATCGCCTTTGGTGTTAAAGGGTCTGTGGCTCAAAATTCAAGGAAATCTTTGTGCATAGCACAGCAATCCTTCCGGACATTGGCACAGTGTTTCCTTGGTATTATGTCAGTGTGAAAGGCTCCCACAGAATCCCAGCGGTTGCAAGTTCAATGTGTTGTGTTTGACACATTTCATTAAAGAACCAAGAACCGGGGCGTCCGGGTAGCGTGGCGATCTATTCCATTGTCTACCAACACAGGGATCGGCAGTTCAAATCCCTGTGTTACCTCTGGCTTGGGCGGGCATCCCTACAGACACAATTGGCCATGTTGGCGGGTGGGAAGCCAGATGTGGGTATGTGTCCTGGTCGCTGCACTAGCGCCTCCTCTGGTCGGTCGGGGGCACCTGTTCAGGGTGGAGGGGGAACTGAGGGGAATAGCGTGATCCTCCCACGTGCTACATCCCCATGGCAAAACTCCTCACTGTCAGGTGAAAAGAAGCAGCTGGTGATTCCACATGTATTGAATGAGGTATGTGGTAGTCTGCAGTCCACCCTGCCTCGGCAGAGGGGGTGGAGCAGCGACCGGGACAGCCCGGAAGAGTGGGGAAATTAGCCGGATATAATTGGGGAGAAAAAGGGGTAAAAATCAAAAAAAAAAAAAAAGAGAACCAGATGGAATTGCAATCAAAGGACAGGATGGGCATGACTTGACTTTACTACAGGGATTTGCTGGTGTCTGTGAAAAGCCGATTTTCATCAACAGTTATTGGTGGTTCAAATCCCCATGTTACCTTCGGCTTGGTCGGGTGTCCCTACAGACACAATTGGCCATGTCGGCGGCTGGGAAGCCAGATGTGGGTATGTGTCCTGGTCACTGCACTAGCACCTCCTCTGGTCGGTCGGGGGCGCCTGTTCGGGTTGGAGGGGGAACTGGGGGGAATAGCGTGATCCTCCCATGTGCTACATCCCCCTGGCAAAACTGCTCACTGTCAGGTGAAAAGAAGCGGCTGGTGACTCCACATGTATCGGAGGAGGCATGTGGTAGTCTGCAGCCCTCCCCGGATTGGCAGAGGGAGTGCAGCAGTGACCAGGACAGCTCAGCAGGGGGGGGGGGGGGTAATTGGCCGAATGCAACTGGGGAGAAAGGGGGGGGGGCGATTTCCAGGATAAAGCCTGAACTGACTTGGCTGTGTGAACAGGGGTTTTATCAACAATTCCAGCATCTGAAACCCAGTGAAATACCTAGATGTTGATACAAAAGAGGCTGAAGACTGTAAATTGGTAGAACCATTATCGACAAAATACTGCTCTTAAAATATTCCCGACTCAGGATTTAAAAACATGCTGAGTAAATCTGAGTGAAAGTTCTAAATTCCAGCAAAATACAGAAAGCGGACAGTGGCTTTTAAACTTATAGACGCTCAATGATTGACTGATTCACGTTTGCTTGTGGAAAGCCTTTCGTCACCTGGTTTCTCTAAAAGGACTTTTTTTCCAAGTAGTGTCCATGTAACTTCTGTAAAACTACTCTCAAGGACAAAGTTTTGATTTGTTGGGATTGCAAAATGTGCTGATCCTTGTTAGAATTCAAGTGCAAAACACAAGTGGGAAGTAATCAAGTTAATGCCCTACATTTCAGTGCCGAGATCACCTACAGCGCTCTGAGGTTACTACCCACAGCATGGGTATATGAGGTTTTTACCATTGTGAATTAGAGTTGAAATTTGACTGTATTTTATATTTCATAGCATGCAATAAAGAGAACATAAAATACATGTTGGAGGGCTTGGATAAAACCCCTGGATTCTAGACAAAAGCAGTTTTTGAGTGCTTACAAAATGGTGTGTGCCTCAGTTAAATACACACCTCAGTAGGTTTCTAATAAGGGGATCGATTACATGCGTGCGGGAGGGGGTCCCATTCTTGTGGGCTGAGGTGTGCATTTAGAACCTTAAACCCCCATCAGAGCAAGCGGATCAGCAATGCACCGCACCATTGTGTGTCCCTGCTCTGACTGGCATGGTTGTCAGCTGAGAGAGGGGCTCTGGGCAGGCTGCTCTGGGGCCAAGGTGGCCTCTCACTGCCTGAGAACAAAGCACCCCCTCTGGCTTGTAATCAAAGCCCTGGGAAATAACAGACATCGCATTCACCTGGAAGAACACACACTGGCTATTTGATGAGTGCACCTTCGGCTGTGCGTGGATGTATGTTCACTTTCTCTCACTCAAGGGTGTATGTGCAGATAAGGAAATTTGTGGAAGAGCATGCCTGTCTGGAATGTTCGCCACTTCGGAGGATGTAGTCGTCTATGAGCTCTTGGTGACCAATGCAGAAGTGCTTCTATTCTTGCAGGGTGTTCCCTCAAGGAACTGTGGTTTTGTTGGATTCAGAAAATGATTTCTGGCTAAATTTACCCTGAGGAGGAGCAGGCTGGCTGATAAAGTGATTCATACCACAAATGGAAGTAATGTGGGAACAGCACATGATGGCCAGCAAATCATGGAAGCCCTGTTCGTCTCTATCTCTGTGTTGTTTTCCCATGTGTCACAGTCAGCAGTGCAGTAATTTAAATTCCCCCCCTTCCTTTTGAAGCACAGCATTTCACCTTTTTTTCTAAGAAGTACTTGACAAATAATGAATTGATTCTGATCCTAAAAAAGGTCCTTTTCCAGTATAGCATATTATGACAGACTGCATTTCATCATGGTGTTTTAATTGATCTTTGTAAGTAAATGCTTACAGGAAATACTGCAAGAAATGTAAGATTATTTTTGTAATGTCTAAACTATCCCTTTCTGTTCTCTCCACCTCAACCCTTGGATCCTGGTCCCTCGCAGCACACTCTCTCTGCAGCATTGATCTCTTCAGCTATTTTCAATTTTTCCTTTGTTTGTCAGATACGTGGAGGGAAGCTAATGATCACCAATGCCAGGAAGAGTGATGCTGGGAAATATGTGTGCGTGGGCACCAACATGGTCGGTGAACGGGAAAGTGAAATAGCTGAACTTACTGTACTGGGTACGTAACCTCGTTTTGTCTCTTATTATTTTTATCTCCTATCTATCTTTTTACTTGTCTTCACCTCCACCCCAGAAACATGTTCACCTATGCGCGACACCTCTATCTTCTCTGTTTGTCTACAGTGAGAAACAGGGTCCAGATGTTAAGCATTGAGAGTTTGTATCTCCCCAAGAAACTAAATGGTGTCAGTGACCCTTATCAGAGAGGGTGTGAGATGACCCCCCGATCTCACACTTAACTATGAATCCCACACTGACCTCATCAGTCCCGTTCCCCTGACCAGCTGTACCCTATTTCACATGAGTGACCTTTAACCCTTCAGCTCCTTCAATGTCCCAGTATAGAGAATGTTCAGACTGCCAAATTAACGACCATCTTTCCTTACTTCCTCTCCCTGTAGATCTTTAGTAATATCTTGAAGAAGGAACAGTGACAGAGCCTGGATAGTCTTTTCTCGTGAGATAAATAACTAGCATACAGAAATAATACTGTCAGGGCTTCAAAGGGACCAGCTCACAGCTATTGCCTTTGCCGGCGCTGAAAAATGAAGACGATGCAGAATTGCCAAAAAATTGCAGTCCTTCAAATGGCCACTTGAGGCTAGCTCCAAAAGCTGGTCAATCTCCATAGACCCCCATTTTAAAACGCCCAACTTTACAGCAGAACATGCTTACAGCCTGGTACCAAAACGATTTTGGTTTCTATAGCTAGTTTCCCCGTTCAAGACAACTGTACGGGGGTGAATTTTTATATCACTCAGACCCGTTTACATTATATTAAAGGTTTGACGTTATGCATAATTAGGGGTGTATCTGCGTTGAGTGACAGGTGTGTCAGGACCTGGTCGTAACGCTTATTCATATCACTTGAGTACATTTTGATAACCGTGAACTTGCTTTTTGGGTGTTGTCCAGTTGATAATCTATCCATGTAAGAATTATTGTTTCATTGAATCTCTCACACTAATATTAATCGTGTGAAGCAACCATTTCGAGTTGGTCTTGTTGTCTTAGCGTGCGATAAATTTGAAATGAGCTGCAGGAAATGCCCAATTGAGACTCGTGAAACTTGTATCGTAGTTGATAATCTATCCATGTAAAACATTGTTTTTTCCCCCCAGCGAATCTCTTATTTACAATAATATTGTTTATGTGAAACAGCCATTTCGAGTGATCTTTTTGTTTTAGCGTGCGATAAACTTCGAGTGCGACCTCGCACGGCGGAGCCAGTACAATCAGTTTGCCGGCGAGGTTGTGGGCGGGCATAGCGTCCTCGGTTTCTCAGTCAGCGCCACCCTTTTGTCCAAATATGGTTACATCCGGTTAAAACCCCAAGATGGCAGCGGGACCGGGCGACATATAAAATGCAACTTGATTGACATCACTGAGTCTACGTCCATTATTTTATACAGTCTATGGTCAACATCATACAGTAGAAATTCCAACAGCTCTTGTTTCATATTAGGAAGTTACGGCGGCCAGAAGGGGATGTGAAGAAAGCTGTGACTTTTGAGTTCTGGGAAATGTATATAAATAAACATCGGAGGAGGAAGAAATTAAAGCCACCGCAAAATCTACTAAGTGCTCCCTTTGCAGCCTTAGTGTGCGCTTGTGTGTTGGGATTGGTTTCGAGAGAGGCAGTTGGACCTTGATTTAAGATGGCTGGGTTTAGCAAGCTGGCTACTTCTTTTCATTGGGCTCAGTTCAGGTTTAAATTGGATTTCCAACTCAGCTGTAAAACCTGGGAACCCGAGGACAACACTAGAATATGTTGAATGCGAGATATGACTCAGATCCAGAGATCTGAGATGTGATCATAAAAACACACCAAAGCTGTTGCCCTGTGCAACTATACCCCGTCCAGCGTTTGCTGATGTGAATGAGAAGTTGTGTTTTTGTTTATGTAGAGCGTCCCAGCTTCGTGCGTCGCCCTGGCAGCCAGGTGGTGTTGGTCGACCAGAGTGTAGAGTTTAGGTGCGAAGCCCGCGGTGACCCAGTTCCCACCGTACGCTGGAGGAAAGAGGATGGAGACCTGCCGAAGGGAAGGTATGACTCATCATCTGTGCCTGTTTCACTACACAGTGCAGTTCTCTTTTCATTTGAAGTGATGTTTGCTTTTATCTTTGTCATCAGCTGGTATGTGTTGTATGAGCAAGGCTATGTGACTCTGTACATGCAAAGTGCATTTGTACCAGACACACTGATGATATGAACACCCAATTTCATCCAGATATGAGATCCGAGAGGACCACACTCTAAAGATCCGTCGACTGATCTCAGCTGATGTGGGTTCCTACACCTGCGTCGCGGAGAACATGGTGGGCAAGGCCGAGGCATCAGCGACGCTCACCGTCCATGGTAAATTTTTCTCTACCCCTGGTTTACAAACAAATAGTTCAATGTTCCAAATCTTTCATTTGTGAGCCCTCGGAGCGCTGTCACTAGCATTTCAGTCCATATCCCAAGTCACTCCAAATTCAATTCCAATTCTGGGTTATTGTTTGGTTTGATTCAAAGCAATTTAGCCTAACCACATTGCAATTATAGCCCTCAGCTTTAGGGCTACACGGTCATCACTTTCAACTATTCTCTCTCAATTAACCAATTGATTTCTAATAAAAAGAGAATGTTAAAATCTATAGCAGTCGTAGCACCGTGCACATGGGAGCTCAACAGTAATCAATCTCATTTGCCCTATACAAGTAGCATTTCTCCAGAGGCCTCTCTTCCCTCATGTCAAAGACATACAGTATCATTTGTGGGCCTATGGAGTATCTGTGTGTCTCCTGTGGTCCCATCTCCGTTGGACAACCTATTAACATCGTAAGAATATAAAACAGCCGGTCACAGAGCGTGAACATTCAGAAAGAAGCCATTCAGCAGGTCTGGGGGCTGTGGGCTTCCCCTCCCAAAACCCTCCTGAGAACCAACAGAACACAGGGACCATTTAACGCCAAACAAATGGGAATGGTCTGGGGTGTAGGGTGAGAGGAGAGGGGGGTCGGGCGGGGGGGGTAGAGAGAGAGAGGGCAGGGGGTTTCATTGCATGGAAGACAGGAGGTAGGACGAAGGGATATTGAGTATGGTGGTATTGGTGGCTCACCACTGGAGCAGAACAAGGCGGCAATTGGGACCAGGGTGGTTGTGGTGGTAGTGGGGGATAGAGAATTTCTGCGGTGAGGTCAGTCATATTAATGTCACTCCCAGCAGTCTACCCAGCAGAAATGTAAAGAGACAAGACAATTCTATTCTGCTGCCAACCCCCTACCGGCAAACACAGATACGTCATCTTCACATGGCTGCCCTTTGCAATTAATCCTTCATTTTCTCCACAAGCCAGCAATATTTGTATTGCTTCAAAGAGCAAGATTAGGCACAACTGTCAATACGCCGATCAATATATCCGCATTTCTTATTGCCTTTTTTCGCTCTTTCCCTTTCCCTGATGAACGCTTAGCTAATGAGCGGGAACAGCATTGACGTGTCAGTCCAATGAACTATTCGCACAGTGTCAAATTATATTTGAAAGGCAAAAACCTCTTTTCCTTCTCTCCAGTAGCTCTGACTGTCCTTACTTGAGGCAATTGCCCAAGGCACACAAACACGAGTGTGGTATTTAATGGATTTTACCCTCTTTTCTTAACCATGATTCTCCTGTGCTGTGCAACTAGTTCAAAATAACACGAAGTTGCAGGTCAAGGCATTTAAAACTGAGTATACCTGCTGCTTGACTTTAAACCGGTTTCCTAAAGTGCAGGATCAGCGAATAAAGCAGGAAGATGAATAAAATGGCAGTCATTCTCTCTGTACTGTTTTGGCTGGTTTGTGTCTATTCTGAGTCCATAGCGTGTAAAGTGCTTGGAGTTCATAAGACCTTGTCCATCTTAATCAGATCTCAGGGCCTTGAGTTTTACCCAGACTAGGACATGGGGAGGCCAGGGAGGTTGTGGGCACTGAGTAGTCCAACTAATTAAAGACGAGCAGGCCACAGTCCCACGCCCGGAAATGACATGCTTCTAATTACAGGCACTGGAAAGAAAAAGCTGGGTAATTGTAGGTCTAAATAGGACAGTGGAGCAGAGCGTGGAGTAGAGAGTAAGATGTAGTCAAAGTAGTCAAGACAATAGTAATGTTGTGGACAGAAGGGGGGGGGCTGTTGGTTTAGTCATGACCCATTTGCCTCCAGCTTTGTGCCTGTTAAAAAAAAGTAAGCAATGAAACAACGGCCACTGCCATCACTGGCACTAGCTTTAATATACACTTGTCACATATTTTGCCCACTGTCAAAGAATAGGGCTGTTGCTGAAGGATTAATTAAAATCTCAAATAGTTCAAACATTCATTTGACAATTTATTTTCAGTTATAGCGAACAGCTCACAGAGGAAACTACAAAAAGTGTGGCTGCTTAGATGTTCTGAAGCCTAAATTGAGCGTTGTTAATACTTCTAAAACTGCGGTTTTCACTAATCACTAATTCCCATTCTTTCAGTGGATAGGCAGCACAACCAACTGAATTCAAATGGAAAAATAAAACGGTATATGTTGTTATTATTGGAACCGTTGTGTAATTTATTTATCAGGGCAGTGTGTTAAAATGATATTAGTCAGAATAATACATTATGTTGAAGATGCTATACTCTCAAAGCGATGTGCTACCTACCATATTATGACAGTTTAAAAGGAAGAGCCCAGCTCGGCTTCAACAGAAGGGCTTTTTTACACCTTCCACAGCCGTGCTTGCCTGTGAACAATATGGACATTGTGCAGCAGCGCCCGAGGCTATTTTTCTTTCTCGGTCCTCTGCTATCGTTACGGACCTAATCAGTGAATTATTATCCAGCACATGTGTTTATCTGTCTACAACGCCTCCTTTGGACTTGTAAATATGTCATGTTGAATATTCCATTTATTGATATAAAAAACGTATAATTGGCTAAGCCATGGCAATATTTACGATTTCATTGTAAAGTCATTAATCTAAACCAGATGAGAATGCAGATTGACTATTCAGCCATCCAGTATTGCTATTCACATATGTGTCTGTGTTTAAAGATACCAGAAACAGACAATAAGCATCATGGTCCTCCAATATGATCAGCTATTACTTATGTATAGTTTTCGTTAAGAAAGCGTCACCCAGCGAGATTCATTATAGGAGTGTGAATACATTATTCCAGAATGGGCTAGAAAGACATTTCAGAGAGCCGGTGCTTTTTCCAGCTGTTAAGTTTGCTGTAAGCAGTGATTTATTGAAGGAAGAGACTTGTATGGGTAATGGTAGGCCCCAGAGCAACGCCGCTAATAACCAATGTAAAGGGAGAGGAGCAAGACTCGGACCTTCTGCCAAAATAGAGTAAACGAGAGAAACCTTTACCACTAACCCACAATATAGCGTCACTCTTTTCAGCTGTTCCCATATTAATCAGGCCAGCCGTCTGCATGCAGTCAGGCAGATGATAAATTTCAAAAACCTTTTAAATGCCACACACAAAACTCAAATTTTTGTGTCACTTCCCTCCTACATCGCCGTATCCAACTTGTAAGAAAGGGTCATATTTATCTTGTGCATTAACGTTAAGCTTTGGTTCCCGTCACACGAGGCAGTGATTGCCATGATACAGTTAATATACATTATACAAGTGCTCACTGTAGGGCAGAGCATTTAAGGCCGTACACGCGCCGCTGCAGCCCTCCCAGCGGGACCACCTATTAATCACGCTAAATCCTCAACATGCATTTCCACTCTGGCGTTGGTGTCAAGCCTTCCGAACAGCAGCGCGGCTCAAATCTTCCGTCGTCTTGCTGCAGTAGTCCAGGGTGAATAGCCTGCCCCCAGCTGGGCTGGAGGACACACTGCTCAGTGCATTTTCCCTATTCTCTATGATCAGCTTATTGACAGAGACTCCCATCTGTGCTCTGTGTAAGCAAAGATACCCACTAATCCAGACAGATTTAAGACTCACCCTTCCCACCAGGTCCACCGCTATGATCATAGCAGCATGAGAGAGGTAGGGTTACCTAATTAAAGGCTTAGACACACATGAGTGAATCTGCATAGGGGTGTAAGGGTGTGTGAGGGTGTGTATTTTTCTATGTGTGACTTGGTAAGGAGGTGTGTGTGTGTGTGTGTGTGCGCATGCATGTTTGTTTGCGTGTGTGTGCGCGAGCACATGCGCAAGATAGTGTGTATCTGTAGCCTCTCATCAGGTCCAAAACAGGGCTAGCATCCTCTTCTTCTGGGACCTTTTGATGTGAGGCTTATCTGCATTTTAAAGGCCAGTGATAGGCGGGGGGGGGGGCAGGGGCGGGTCATTACTCTGACTGACGGCGTTTATGTTTCCGTGGGAGCCGTTGAGGCAGACAGATTAGATAAGGTGAGTGATTGGCTGGGGAAGATTTACGACCAGCGAGTGACAGTTAACATTCACCTTGTGTTTTTATGACCCTGGCGTACATATGCAAGGCTATGTTTGAGAGACTCTGTGATCTGGATCCTCCTCGGGGTACTCTAAACCTCATTAAGGGTGCAGAGACATTCACCTTCACTCAACACCTGGAAAGAGAGACACAAAAAAAGAAAGATGTCATCCCAAACGCCTACCAATGACAACATCTGTCTTGTTTATCGCATCACAATGTCTGTGTGCCTTTCTTGGTCTGATATATCATTTACATTACCCAACCATTTTTTTTTTTTGGTCCATGAATTTATGATGAATATGTACAGAAACCTAGAATATTATGCCCTTCTGTATATTCTTTCTTGTGTCTGTCTTGTGTCTGTGTCTTTATTTTTTTTACTAAATTAATTCATCAACTATTGTGATTATTCTGAGTAGCTATTCTTTAGTGTGTGTGTGTATTGTGTGGTCCCTAGGGTTTGAATTGAGTGTGTTAACATGCATTTTCTCATTCACTGGATTACACTGACATGATTATTTTTACCCATGAGCATCAAATTGTTGTCTTCCTTATCTTTTATCATTGTACCATGGTGTTTACTATTTATTTATTCACCACCGGGGTTGTGTTGTTGTGTTCTTTTGTTTCCTTTTAGTCATGTCTGGTAAGTTGAAATGTCACCCGTCACCTATTCACCGCCCCTGACAGAGACAGGAAGCTGTCACAACTCCCTCCATCCTTCCCTCATCACCTCTCCACCCTCCAATCAGCCCTGATGTTTCTGTTGTCAGTAGCAACAGTGACAAAAAAGGACATTAATGGGTAAAAATGTGCTCTGCCTGGGCATCCAAGGTAAAGCCTCATCATTTCATTCTATTATTTCCCCCCCGCCCGCCCCCCCTTATGTGTTGCTTTATGCATTACCAAACACCCCATCTTTTACATGGATAAATTGTGTCTGCATTCCAAATGAGAGTAGTGGAGGCGGGGAGAGCTGCGATGGATAGGGAACGGTGGAAGAGACTTGTTGAGGCGTCAGCTGTGCTCCTACAACCTCCATAGGTTACAGAACTGATGATGATGATGATGATCCCAAATGACAGTTTGCAGATTGCTTTTATTTATGTGTTACATAGCCCCCGTGCAACAAACAAAAAAACAAAAAAAAAGCATTAAGATGTGAGGAGAGGTATGATATTTCGAGGACATGCCTACTGTCCTTTGAAATTGAGGTGTAAATTGCCCAGGCTCTGGCCCTCCACATTCAGCGTGCGTGTCCTCACATAGAAGGCGTATTAGTACAGCAAGGCTCACCAAAGAAGTGTGTGGGTGACATTGGGCTCTGACACCACATTTAGTCTGAGATGGAATTTGTCATTAAGATGCATGGATCCTGCATCCTGGTCCGGCCCTGCTCTATTGGAAAGTGTCAGCCTGGACAGATGGCTCAAATCTATCCCCCATTTCCATGGAAATTTTAATGGTCTGTGCCCTCCACTATGCAAATTAAGGGGCAGGGGAATAACTCTTGTTTTCCCTACTCGCTACATCCGTTATAGTCATATTCCTGTACAATCAAACAGATCAAGTTTTCTGATTAGTTTTCTGTCCTCACTTTATGCAAAGTTTTAAGAGAGGCTGCTTGAATATAGTAGCAAGAGTGTAATTTAGATGCAGACATCGCAGACATCTTTGTTTTTCATTCAAAGTACACAGACCACTCATAACCATAATATTGGATATCTGTAATGCCATTTGGTGTGTGTGTGTGTGTGTGTGTGTACTCTCTGTCTTACCGTTATGCTTACTCCCCAGTGCCCCCAGCCTTTGTGGTGAGACCCAGAAACCAGGTGGTGGGTGTTGGCAGAACCGTCACTTTCCAGTGTGAGGCCACTGGAAACCCTCAGCCAGCCATCTTTTGGCAACGAGAGGGCAGTCAGGTAAGAACAAGTGTGCGTTAAGTTTGCCAACAGTAGTATCAGCATTCAATCTAAAGTACTATCCAACGATCCCAATATATTCTGCATCACAACAAAAGGCTACCTTAAATTCATTGGTCGATTTCTAAGACAGGGTTGAGTGTTTCATAAACAACACATTTAATGATAGATGAAGGTTGAATTGCTAATATTTTATAATCATTTACTTCTTTAATTATCATGCCGTTTGTATTGTTTCTTAGTGCTTGCAGAATATATAATTGTAAAAGTTAAAATGATTATTTTTTCCTTTCTTTTTAAGATAGCCCCATAGTTTAGCATCTCCCAGCCAATCTTTTTTTTTTCTGGTACTCATGATGTCATCAAACTCAAGTCATTTACAAGCAACCTCTCAGATCAGATACTCGAAATCTGAAACAACACCCACCCTTACTGCCAACCCTTGGTTTAACTTGGTGCTCCAAGGTCAGCTCATGAATATTAATGAGGACTAGACCACCCCCTCACAGTTCTTGAGACAACAGTTATTAATAACGGTATGAAAAAACAGTTGAAAGAAATTTTTGCTGAATGTTTATTATGTTGTGTTCAAGATTTTTTCAACATGAAGAGTTAAATCTGATCACTGATTTCGGCCCAATTTAAAGATAACCTGGGATGCTCTTTGCTTTCATACCAGCAATTTCTTATAATGAAAGTAGATCTTAAAGGAGGTTTCTCAAATCGTGGATGTCTTATTTTGGAATGAAACTCCTTAATCCAAGCTCTTTCATTACGACTACTAAGACGAAAAGGCGCCTGACTACATGTGATTCTTCTTCATCTCACTCCAGAACCTGCTGTTCTCCTACCAGCCTCCCCAACCATCTAGCCGTTTCTCCGTGTCCCAGACCGGGGACCTGACCATCACTGACGCCGAGCGTTCAGACGTAGGCTACTACAGCTGCCAGGCCCTCAATATCGCTGGCAGCGTCATCACTAAAGCTCTGCTAGAGGTCACCGATGGTGAGTGGCAGCCCTTAAATACAGTTTTTTGGGTATAGCGGAGCCTCAGAGGGAATAGGAAGAACAGTGAAAGAAAATTTGAGCGGATAAATATTGGTATTTCAGTAAATCCCTGGCTTAGAGGGGTAAGACTGTACATCTGATCTGCTGTGGTTGTGCTGTAGTGCATATTAATATCCGTATTGAGGTCCATGAGGTTTGGTCTGGCCTGCTCAATGTGTTCCTGTCAGAGGTGGAGACTCTCTGGTGCCTGTGCACCCAGACCGTGGCTCAGTATTTGGCTTCACAGCCTTCACACTGGCGAGTATCTTCTCCAGTATTCTGTGGCTGGCTTACTGCTGTCTACCGTTGGAAGACTGTGGTTGTGTGGTGAGGTCTGGATTGGGTCCTCTAATTACTCTGTTAGTCAATCCCTGTTGGCCTATTAGAGCCACCTTGGCTTCACTTCCACCTTTACCATACTGACCTGAGCAACTTTTATTAACACCACTGACACACCTAGAATAGTCCCCTAATTTGCAAAACGTCCCTCATCATTTCAAACTCCTGACCAGCAAAGCGTCTTATCTCTTTGCCTCTCGTCCTCCCTCTCTTGCATTAGCGCTTGTTCTGCAGATAATAATAACAGTTATTATAGTGAGCAGGCTGTGCTGAGGCCACCACTTCTCCACAGGTAAATCTCTCCTCTGGTAATTACAGGTCATGCTGACGATGTTGTAGTAATTGCAGTACGTCCAGTACCAAAGCAACACCAAAGCTGTTGATAGATTACAACACAGTGTAGTTCTCTGGCTCTGTGCACATGTGCGTACTTGTGTTGCCGTTACTCTGCTTTAAGTATTTATTCAATTTCTTTCACTGAATAGAACCTGCTTGCAGATTGGGGCTTGCAGCAATTATCATCAGGAGCAGTATAAGTAACAATAATGGGAGCCAGTCAAATAACCCTACAGTGGCAGGACCATGATGAATGGTGCCCAGTTCGGAAAAAAATAAAATGAAAATGTGATGGGGTGCATGTGCTCCTATTGCTGTCTTTCTCTTTCTTTTTTCTTTCTTTCTCTTTCTCTCAGAGCTCTAGTTTTCTGTGAGGTGGTACAGCTTTCTTTTTATCTTGATAGCTCTCTCCCTCTCTCTCTTTCTCTCTCACACACACACACACACACACACACACACACACAAACTCATTCTCGCTCTGCTTTTCTTTGTTTGTGTGTGTGTTTGCATCCACTTGGGAGCACCCGGGGTCCACAGACTTGCAGAGGGGGAGGAGAAGTTGAAATGTGCTCATGCTAATAACACTGTCTGTTGTCTGTGCTGCCTAGATTTTTCTTTTTTTTTTTGGAAGCATTTCCCCCCCCCCCCCCCTTGTTCTTTTTTTATGGTTGGGGGGATGGGCCGGGAACGGTGAGTTGTTGACTGGGAGCGTTCAAGTGTGTAGTGCCAGGGTGTCTGGTGGAGCCGAAGAGAGAAGACTGAAGTATCTGAGCCCGTTTTGTTTTAATTACGCTGCTTTTATTTGGCTAAGGTCAACTCCTGCTGCTTAGGGATTAGAAAATTGCTTCCAGTCATTAGATTCTGATTCTTTCCCACTCCCCTTGTGCTTCCCAAAAGCTCGCACGGCGAGAGGCTGTATGTTAAATTCTCACCCTCTCGCCGCCTTTTTGCATATTACCTCGCCGAGACTTGATTTAACTATCCGATTCCTTTTGTTCCCCCACTCCTCACTGCACCACATGGACACGTTCCTGATTTTCCCCATTTGTTTTCCTGCTCCTCCCCGCAGTTGCTCATTCTATTTCTTCCCTCCACAGTCGTATCAGACCGCCCCCCGCCAGTTGTCCGTCAGGGCCCGACCAATCAGACGGTGGCGGTGGATGGCACGGTGGTGTTGAGCTGTCTGGCGTCGGGTAACCCCACACCCACCATCCTCTGGAGGAAAGACGGGGTACTGGTGTCCACGCATGACTCGAGGGTCAAACAGCTGGACACGGGGGCACTGCAGATACGCTATGCAAAGGTAAAGGTCTTAAAGCGGCGAATAGCTGTGGCGCTGAAGCAGATAAAGGAAATTCATTGCCACAATATACATATTTATTCATTTGTGGTGTGTGTGAGAGTGTGTGTGTTAGAATAAAGCCTGTGTTAAAAATATAAAGTCTACATTCAAAGCCGTCCATATCACATCTGCGGTGTGATAGGCAAACCCCTGTTGGTTGGTAAATAAAGCATGTGTTGCCTGCCAGCACGCAGCTCTCAGTGAGCTGTCAGTCAGCTGTCCCGGGTTCGATGTGGAGTCTGTGAAGTCGAACACCCCCCAGTCCTGACAGTCAGCACTGTGCATTTTGTGTTTACGCACTCATGTGTGCCTTTGTGTGTGTGTGTGTGTGTGTGTGTGAGTGAGAGAGAGAGAGAGAGACGGCAAGCTGTGTGAAGCTAAGCACATTCGGAGGGAGAGACAAGTAGGGGGTGCTGACGTGTCATCCAGATGGAGGCGTCGTGGGGTCAAAGGTCGCGTCAGTTCGCAGTGCTCTGATGATGGCTTGCGTGTCTTGTGGTGACAAGACCGCATTGTGATTGGGCCGCCTGTGAGCGGCAGACAGGAGGCGATGCGTCTCAGAGCCTCTCGAGCTGCAGTCGAGCAAACAGAAGGCACATTATATTAATGAACGTGTCAGTCCTCCAACCTGACAACATTTAAATGACGACGTTTCGATGCTTGAGGGTTAATTTACTTATTAATGTGGTTGTGGTGCCATAACAATTATTGTTGTGGTATTTCAATGCATTTTTTTTAGTGTCGGATGAAAAAAAGGACCCCCCCCCAATTTTGAGTGTCATGTGCAGGGTGTTCTCAAACTCAATTATGCTCACATCTACCTCCCCTTTCAGTCAGTCTTTCTGTCACTTAGGCCCAGACACACACCCATAGACGAACAGCATAATATCCAGTTCCTTCAAACCACAGCAGAATATTGTTTGTCCTAACCTCAGAGCTCCGTTTCAAACAGTTGACAGCAGACGTAACGGCACAAAAATCGTAGCTGTGCTGTCATGGACTCTGTGGAGAATTGTGATTTCTCTGTTGATAAATGCAAGTTAAGGGGCGGCACGGTGGCGCAGTGGTTAGCGCGGTCGCCTCACAGCAAGAAGGTCCTGTGTTTGAGCCCCGGGGTAGTCCAACCTCGGGGGTTGTCCCCTGCTTGGAGTTTGCATGTTCTCCCTGTTTCCTCCCACAGTCCAGAGACATGTAGGTCAGGTGAATCGGCCGTACTAAATTGTCCCTGTGTGTCAGCCCGGTGATGGTCTGGCAACCTGTCCAGGGTGTCTCCCCGCCTGCCTCCCAATGACTGCTGGGATAGGCTCCTGCATCCCCGCGACCCTGACAGCAGGATAAGCGGTTCAGATAATGGATGGATGGATGAATACATGATTTTAATTTCAACAGAAGTTTGCTGTGGAATTTTGCTGCACCCAACATTTAATTCTCGTGAACAAAGTTCGTTCCGCGGGATTTTGATTAAACTAGATCCCACTTTAAATCAACTGCGCAGATTGTCACCGTATCTGTTGCATGAAGAAGTCACCTCCATGTTCTGCGCTCGTATGGATGGGAGACAGGAAAAGGTCTCCAATTAGTCTGTGATCCTGTGAAAGTCTTTTCCATTGGACTGGAAGTGGTCTGCTACTCGGTCTCTCCAGCTGCTTTTCCTCCGTTTCTGTTACGGCAGAGATGATGGTGTGATTACCAGGCAGTGACAGCTGCCTGCTGGAGACTACACAAGAATGTCAATAAGTGCGGATGCGCTGTTGAGGGAGGGGGAATGAAAGAGATAGTGGGAGGGAGAGAGAGAGAGAGAGAGACCAAACCCCAGCTGAGAGAAGCCTGGTGCATCATGCACTAATTTTCATTAAACCAAAGACAACCAGTAATTTCCTGCCCTCTTTTCCTCCAGCTTGGTGACACTGGCATGTACACCTGTATTGCCTCCACCCCTAGTGGCGAGGCATCATGGAAAGCTTATCTGGAGGTCCAAGGTAAGCCCTAGTAGCTTATGTTTGTTGTCCGCTGTCACCGAGGCGGTATACTGAAATAGGTTGGGAACTGAAATCACTTAATAGCTTTTGATTTACACAGCATTATAATCCAGGTTTTGTTCATGGTCAAAACTCAAATGAATCGGGGCACCCGGGTAGCGTAGCGGTCTATTCCGTTGCCTACCAACCCAGGGATCGCCAGTTCGAATCCCTGTGTTACCTCCGGCTTGGTCGGGCGTCCCTACAGACACAATTGGCCGTGTCTGCGGGTGGTAAGCCGGATGTGGGTATGTGTCCTAGTCGCTGCACTAGTGCCTCCTCAGGTTGGTCGGGGCACCTGTTCGGAGGGGGAGGGGAACTGGGGGGAACAGCG
The DNA here is from genome assembly GCF_029633865.1 of Lampris incognitus. Taxonomy (NCBI): domain Eukaryota; kingdom Metazoa; phylum Chordata; class Actinopteri; order Lampriformes; family Lampridae; genus Lampris; species Lampris incognitus. The sequence continues at coordinate 15,350,799 of NC_079217.1, read as the reverse complement.
TGATCCTCCCACGTGCTATGTCCCCCTGGTGAAACTCCTCACTGTCAGGTGAAAAGAGGCAGCTGGTGACTCCATATGTATCAGAGGAGGCATGTGGTAGTCTGCAGCCCTCCCCTGGATCGGCAAGAGGGGGTGGAGCAGTGACCGGGGCAGCTTGGAAGAGTGGGGTAATTGGCCAGATACAATTGGGGGGGGGGGGGGGGAATAAATAAATAAAATACAATAAAATGCTGTGATTTTGTAACCGAAGGTCGGAAGGTGTAAATAACAACTTATTCACTTGCAGGCTTGATTTTGTAGTGGTCATTGTTTCAAATATAGGTTTTTTTTTTTATTTCTGGAAAATATTTTCCAGTTGAAATCTTGGAAATTTAAAAAATTATTTCCAATGTTGTTTGAAAGAAAAAAAAAAGGAATAAAAGATTCCAAAAAAAATAAATGACTAATGGAAATGATTCACCTTTTATACATTTGGCCATTAAGCAATGTACTTAAGTGCAATAAAATTTCAACTGTTTATTTGTCCCTCTCATGACCCGCTTTGCAGAATTTGGTGTCCCAGTGCAGCCACAAAGGCCTACCGACCCAAACCTGATCCCCAGCGCCCCCTCCAAACCTGAGGTCACTGACGTCAGTCGGACCTCTGTCACCCTCTCCTGGAAGCCCAATCTTAATGCTGGAGCCACTCCCACCTCTTATATCATAGAAGCTTTCAGGTAGAGCCAGTGAACCCAGCTCAACAGTAAACGACTACCAACATGACCTCATGAGCCGCTTCTGACTTATTGTCTCTGTGTATTTCCCATCCACAGTCATGCATCAGGGAGCAGCTGGCAGACTCTAGCAGAGCATGTAAAGACTGAGTCATATGTACTGAAGGGTCTGAAGCCAAGTGCCGTCTACCTCTTTTTAGTACGGGCAGCCAATGCCTATGGGCTGAGTGACCCCAGCCCTATCACTGATGCTGTGAAAACACAAGGTAGGGGCCAGCATTTCACACTCGCCAGCTGACTCTGTAATGCCATGTTGCAGTAAGGTAATTGCTGTTTGTGTGTGTGTGTGCAGATATTCCCCCCACCAGCCAGGGCGTGGATCACCGTCAGATCCAGAGGGAGTTGGGTGAAGTGGTCATCCACCTGCACAACCCCACTATCCTTTCCTCCTCCTCAGTCCGCGTGCAGTGGACGGTGAGCATTTTACATTCCAAGAGCCCGTCATCATTGATGATGTTTTTTTTTGTCCCCCCCCCCCTTTTCTCCCCAATTGTACCTGTCCAATTACCCCACTCTTCCGAGCCATCTGGGTCACTGCTCCACCCCCTCTGCCGACCCGGGGAGGGCTGCAGACTACCACATGCCTCCTCCAATACATGTGGAGTCGCCAGCCGCTTCTTTTTACCTGACAGCGAGGGGTTTCACCAGGGGGACATAGCACGTGGGAGGATCACGCTATTCCCCCCAGTTCCCCCTTCCCCCCAAACAGGTGCCCCGACCGACCAGAGGCACTAGTGCAGCGACCAGGACACATACTCACATCCAGCTTCCCACCCGCAGACACGACCAATTGTGCCTGTAGGGACACTTGACCAAGCTGGAGGTAATGCGGGGATTCAAACTGGTGATCCCCGTGTAGACTGCTACACTACCTGGACGCCCTATTGATGATGTTTTTTAACTTAGGCATCGCCAGCCGGCCCATTTGCTTTGTCCCCAAACCGTCATGGGTATTGGAGGATTCTCTGCCTTTGGTCAATGTGTCTGATACACTCACATCCTTAAGCTATAAAAACTGGACGGAAGACAGTCCAAGTACTGTAAATGTCCATTTGGCATGGGCCAGCATTAACCGGCTGGCTAGACAACATCTAACACCAGCTTTGCCCACAGCAAGTCCCTCACAAACTCCCAGGTTTGGACTACTCAGCCCAGCATCCTGCCATAAGCCACACACTCCTGTTCAGCAGTGTGCGGCGTGCCAGTCTGTGCCCTTGAGACCGAAAACACTTGACAGCTGTTAAAATAATACAAGTGAAAAGGAAGAGGCAGCCAACTTGTGCTCTTAAGTAGAAATGACTTGCAGATGTAGGTGAGGTAAAGTGGAGTAGAGATTGAGGGAATTAGAAAAGGGTTGAAAGGTGCTGATGGTGTTTGGACCCCTCTGCTGTTAGGCACCACGGGCCTCCAACAGCTCTGCTTGTTTATGATCCTCCGTTTTAGAACTGGCCAAGATAGAAGTAGAGTTTTTAGTTCTCTGGTTGCGCCATAGATGCTGTGTGTGAGTCCATAGCATGACCTCAGATGGAGCGTGGGGCTTTAACCCAATCCATGTTTTTTCCCTTTGACATAAGGCCACCTCTATACATTCCCAGGTACAATGAAGTGCTATGGTGAGTGATGAATAGGACCCAGAAAAGGGGAAAAGGATACTGACAGACCAAGACTGATTTAAAACACCATCGCCCAGATATTATGTCCGTTTGGTATGTTCCAGAAAAACGCAGAATGTTTTTACTTGAGAGGCCACAAGAGCTAGGCGTTGTGTTTACGTCCTATAGCTTCATTGGTTTGGTAGGGTTAAATGTACTCCCAGTGTGGAGGATTTGTTGGTGTTTTTTTTTTTTAGTACATTTTCCTTTCTGTCATGGTAAAAGCTTCCACACTTTCCAGCTTAATGAAGACCACCTGAGCCGACAGCATATTTTACAGGGGAGGGATAAAGACAATCATAAAAATCTTTACAATCCAGTACTACCTGCCCTCCACAGGCAATAGTAGTGATATTAACGGGCTGGTTATAAAGGCTGTTCTCTGCTTCAACCTTGTTGGATCACATCGCAACACTAATTATTCTGCGATAAAGCAAAAAAACAGAAACCAACAACAACTTGTTTATAACCACACCCTATTAATTGGGTTCGTTTGATGACACTGATTCACTTTTTTCGCTTCTTGCCTTCTGGCGTTTTCGTGATAATGTGACTTGGTGTAAAAGCCCCTCCATTCCTGTTCTTCAGCAGCCTGTTAGCAGACTACAGAGCAGGACAGGATGAGACAGGCTGTTTTGGGAGCCCTGGCCCTAATTAACCAGCTCCAGACTCTGAGGAACCTCTGGCTGATGACCTCATATTGTGGTTAGCACAAATCGCTGCTGCTGCTCCAAATGGTGCATAGACAGACAGATGAAGAGCGAGATGGAGATGCAGATGGTTAGACAGAAGAGTGATGTGATGAGTTAGCAGCACGCCATTCAAGCCAGAACCAACTTTTGTCAGTCACACCGGTCCTTAGCTGTCTACTGACGCTATAATTCGAGGATGTTACTATGAGAGTTTCCACTGCAAACTACAAAGAACATTAATGGCCAGGCTGAACCCCATGTTCTCGTGCGTCCTTTCATGCCAACCACCAGGTAGAGCAGCAGTCTCAGTACATCCAGGGTTACAAGGTGATGTACCGTCCATCACCAGAGGGGCTTCAGAGAAGCGAATGGGCCGTGTTTGAGGTCCGCACTCCCGGGGAGGACAGTGCTGTGGTGCCACAGCTGCGGAAGGGGGTCACCTACGAGTTCAAAGTCCGGCCCTTCTTCGACGAATTCCAGGGAACTGACAGTGACGTTAAAATTGGCAAGACCCTGGAGGAAGGTGGGTGGGACATGGTCTTTATTGTGTGTGTGTGTGTGTGTGTGCATATGTCCGTTTTGTTGCGTGTCTTGTGTTTTCCATGTTTACACGATTTTTATATGCACAGCATGCTTGTGCGTAAGAGTATACAACATCTGTTCACAGCAGGAACGGAGGGGGTGGGACTATATTATGTTAAAATGCAGTGTATTCAAGCATGATATGGTGGATGTTCAGCCTTTTTACACAGGCCCCATGAAAACCATAAAGCACATGACAAACCCAAATACAACAGTTCAATGAGTGTCGTGCTAATTTGTGCTAGGGTGTGGTTATGGGAGTCGTGTGAGGGTTTTTTCAAAACCCAACCTCCCAGTTTTGATCTGCAGTCAACAGTTACGTATGTAGAATTCAAGACGACATGACTGGAGTGTTTACTAGTGTGTGTGTGTGGTAGGTTTTGTTTATTTCTTCCTGCTTTGTTCCCCGTTTCATTGATAATTGTGTTGTGAGCTGCACATATGACACCGGTTCTCCCATGAGCAGAACAAATGCCTGCTTTCATTACATTCAATCGGACTGTGATTATGTTGTACTCATAATTAATTCACTTTAATTACTGCAGGACTCATCTGGGTAGCCTCCACACAACACCATACTTCCTAACGTCATGGCTCTCATTCTGTTTGAATAATCAGTGATTCCCCTGTATTTACTCTTGCAAGCAATTATTTTGAATAGAGCCCATTTTGCGATAAAAAGGCAAGCTAATTGCATTTATGTCTATGATTTTCCTTCCTTTGTTCCCACCTCAGCTTCAGTCTCACACTGCGAGAAAAGATCCGCTGTGACCGCTGAATGGGATGATCCTGCATTCAGTTATGAAAAATATCATGTATTGTATAAAAGGTACATGTTTTTCTTGTTTTGTAGCTTTTTCTTACCTTTTGTCTGTTCCTTAGCCCCCAGTGCCCCTCCTCGTGATGTTACAGTGGCAGAGAGCGGGGACAATGGGACTGCCGTCGTGGTCTCCTGGCAACCCCCTCCGGAGGCGGAGCAGAATGGAGTTGTCCAGGAGTACAAGGTAAGAGCTGCGTGCAGTCACCTCAGGTCTCAGGAGGCGGGGCCCCTCGCTGTAGAGAGGCACAAAGGAGACGACAGAAACAGAAACGGGTGCAGCAGGAGATGCAAGCGCTCTACCCGAAACAATGATGTAAACGATGCACAGAAACCGCAAGGTAACACATTCTGGGAGGAGGCACACCTCTGTAGACCCATCAGCTTTGTACTGACAAGAGGCCCCCAAGAGGAGGAGACCATGAGACAGGCAGGGTAGCGAGTGGAAATTATTGTAAAACAGTGCCACCTGGTGGAAGGATTCTACTCGCATATAGCGTGCTCATGAGCAATAATGTTTCAGTGGGAGTCACTGGAAGGTTAGTTTTTCCTTTCCCTTTTGTTTGGTTTATTTTATTTTATTTTAGTTTTCATTCTCCTATTGGTGGTAAGTCCTCAGGTGAATATTCACGTGGTGTGCATCCAATTCACTGAGCAATGATCTAACAATGATCTATCGATCCGTCTGCCGCCTGTCTGTCTATCTGTCCACATAAACACATAGAGTAACAAAGAAATGGTTTCTTCAGCCATGACAAATGTAGCCTATTTACTTTACAGAGAACTTTTTTTTTTAATATAACTATGCATGACTGATTAAGATAGTGGTCGAAATACAGAAGTTAGGGCAGCTGAATAGAGTAGGTGACACTGTGCTATAAACAATGGCCTATATGGTGAAGATTCAGACCAGTGTAGTCATATATCCAGTAGTATCTGGTGTCCGAGTCTTGCTATAACGTTCTCTAACTTATAGCACCTCTCTCCAAACCCTCTGTTGCTCTCTAGTGGTCTTATCTTGTGAAGTACTTGTATGCTTTTTGTGTAGTGGCCTCACCTTGGGCCGCTCTCCCCTGTCATACACTAAGTTCTGCCACTTTAATTAGGAAGTCTTTTTTTCCCCTTCCAGACAAATATAGGTCAGTAGTGGAGTGAGAGAGGTGCGGCACAATCAGTTTATAACTTAAGCCACTGTTAATTTTCCAGGTAAATGTTTTTTGGCGATAGGGTTTAGAGTAATTTCATGGTTGTTAAATCCATCTTGGAGAAAGCTCCTCGCTTATTACGGCACTAGGTCCCTAGTGGCTCTTCCTCTCACTGCGATTCAGAGCCACACAAGTGTTGGGGAATACCACACACACACACACACGGATCCCAGGAAGTGTGTATATTAACCTAGTTCTCTGCTGGGGGGGGGGGGGGGTTAAGAAAGCAGAACATTGCAGGATGTGGGTGGATGTGGAGGTCTACAGGCTTCATGCTGAGGCTTAATGCATGGTAGGTACTCTGTCTGACCCTGGTTTGAGTTAGCCTGGGAGAACTCTCTCCTCCCTGGGAGTGACACTTCTCAAGTCTCCCTATAATTGGGTTATTGGGTTATGGAGGCGATTACTGATCCACATTTGTCTTTCATGGGCTTAAGGCAACACTCAGACATGTTATGGCTACCCCGGTTAAAACTGACTTTGTGCCGTAAACATCTTGTAAAATAAGAAGCTATGCTCAAAAATGTTTTCTTTAGCAGGACTACTAGTGAGATGTAATGCAATACATGGCGGCGTGTGTATAGCAGCATCAACCCCTCGTCTGAATCAACACGAGCATTAGTGACCAAACGTAATGCTTTTGCAAAGCAACCGTAACACTGTCGTAACCTCCTGTCTATTTCTCTCTCTTTCTCTGTCTCTTTGTCTGTTCTGGTAGATCTGGTGCTTGGGGAACGAGAGCAGGTACCATATTAACCGTACAGTAGATGGGTCAACTTTCTCATTGGTGATCCCCAGCCTGGCCCCTGGGATCCGCTACAGTGTTGAGGTAGCTGCAAGTACCGGCGCTGGCCCAGGAGTGAAGAGCGACATCACCTTTTTCCAGCTCGGTGAGTAGAGACAAACGTTAAATTCTCTACACATGGGGCGTCCGGGTAGCGTAGTGTTCTATTCCGTTGCCTACCTACACGGGCATCCCGGTTCGAATCCCTGTGTTGCATCAGGCTTGGTCAGGCGTCCCTACAGACACAATTGGCCGTGTCTGCGGGTGGGAAGCCGGATGTGGGTATGTGTCTTGGTTGCTGCGCTAACGCCTTCTCTGGTCGGTCAGGACGCCTGTTCGGGGGAACTGGGGGGGAATAGGGTGATCCTCCCACACGCGATGTCCCCCTGGCGAAACTCCTCACTGTCAGGTGAGAAGAAGCGGCTGGTGACTCCACATGTATCGGAGGAGGCATGTGGTAGTCTGCAGCCCTCCCCGCATCAGCAGAGGGGGTGGAGCAGCGACTGGGACAGCTTGGAAGAATGGGGTAATTGGCTTGATGCAATTGGGGAGAAAACGGGGGGGAAATACCCCCCCCCCAAAAAAAATTCTCGACACATTGAGATTGCAGGAGGCCTAAGTGAGGTGACTTATCTTGAGTTATGTCCTTTAATATAGTCTGTGCATCCTCTGTAGTGCTGAATAGTCCAATAATCCATTGGTTAGTCTGTTGAATAATTACATTTCTTGTTTTCATCTCATACTTACAGCATATACCCCCACCCAGACATTTTCCATTTGTATTTTATAATGTCACAGTATCCTTGTTGTGTTATTATAATGAACATATCTCTTAAGTCTTTCCCTGCTCCCTTTTTTTACTGTCAATAAAATGGCAGAAACCAATTAAAAGATGACTACAGTTCAGTTACACCTACGTCATCCTTCATGATCACTGTTGTCCCATGAAATTCTGGCATCTCAGAAGTGTCAACCTCTGATGAACGCAAAGGAAAAAAATAAATCTCATTCGGCATCTTCACGTTTAAATCATACAGTGGGCTTTCATTGGATTTTTATTGCCTTGCGGGGGTCATGAAACAGGATAAGTCCTGAACCTCGAATTTCAGTAGCAATGTGAAAATCACAAGTGTTTCAAGGTTGTAACGTGACAACAGCAATTAAAATGACTGAGGTCCTGCTTGATATTATCCTGCCTGAATGGATTTTCTTTCTACGACCCCTTACATGATTTGCGCCTCAAAATGGCCTCCTTAAATCCCTCCGTGGCGAAGCTGTTCAGTTGGCCGCCCCGATCTCGTCTCCAGCCAGGGATGCATTGCTTTCTTTGCCCTAGCGAGCTTGAGCCAACAAAGGCAGTAAGCCCTACATTCGATGCTTTGGCACAGTACGCTTTTATTGTTCACAAAAATACTGGGACGACAGCACGTATGTTGAAGATACGCTACGAGACAGGGCAGGGAGTCAGCAGGTACCACTCCATTTGATGTTACAATATTTGGTAACACTTTCTATGAAGCTTGCATCTATAACGCCCTATAAGTGTAGCTATAAGTCATTGTCAGATTCATTATAACCACGTATACGCCCTCACAACACCTCATAACCACCTTTATTATACATTGTCAATTTAAAACGCATTTATGCATTATAAATATTTCATCATTAGCCTGTTTATCTGTCAAATGTCATAATGCATCATAGCCAACTTGTTTTGCTGAAGTTTTGTAGAGATGCATAATGAGACCTCAGTGCTATTTCAGTCTTCAGCCATAGCCGTTAGTCATTGTAATAAACATTATAGGAAAGTATGGGCGTAATGGATGCTTATAGGGCATTATAGATGCAAACTTCATAGAAAGTGTTACCTATTTTAGTGCCAATTTGATACCTTTTGTTATTTCTCAAATATCACAATATTACAGATATAGACAGATAGTCTGACACCGGCACTCTGGCTCATGTCATTCACCAGCCCACTGGACGAACCAGGGAAAAAGAAACGTGTGGCAGAGGAGGAGGAGGGCCGTGTCTTGCTTTTAAATGTGTGCGATTGAGTGGGCTGGCATGGGCATGAAGAAGCAGAGGCTGTGACTGATACAATTTCTCTCACTTGAAGAGTTCCTGTGGCGACTGTTGCCTTGTTCCAACACCAGAGTGGAACAATGTGCCTCGGGGACCAACGCTGCACCCAAATGCATTTGTCACACTTGAAGCCTGCATGCCTCATCCCAGCCTACATACCTGCGCGTTCCCTGTGGGCTGCCGGGTCACATTGGCATGCTCCCTTCCTGTGATCCCATACAGCCACTAAATGCACAGGGTAGCATCCAACTGGAAGTATATAAGACAGTGCAAAAAACCCCCCACAAATTTTCTAACTGACTCACTAACTTAGCTGAATTACGGACTGACTGACTGACTGGCTGGCTGGCTGAGACAAAGAGGGGGAGATGCAAGGTTGGGAGCAGAAAGCGCGTTTCTGTAGGAAACTTCTGTGCCCTGGGCTACGAGAGTCTTGAAAGAAAAAAAAGTGTCTGCAACATGAAACACACATGAGAAATGAAAAAGAAAAAGATGAAAACAGTGAGAGTCAGTTGAACATGGAGAAACTTCTCAACGGGGGGATGGGATGGGGTGGCGGGGGGGGGGCTCTGAGCAGTCTTTTATGTTTGGCGCATGAGGGAGTAACACAGAGAGAATAGACAGATGGGGAAAACAGACCGAGAGTGGTTGTTGTTAGCGGTGGTGCAGACGCTTCGATTACAGTGCATTTCGCAGCAGAAAACAGCTCGGAGACATTCACACCAGCGGCTCTCCGCAGATGTGCTCCGGCTTGCTAATTACTGTGGTTTCTGTGTTCGAGCATGATCTCATTGGATTTATTAATATAATTACGAAAACGGCGGTGTGACCGTGCCCTTTTGTGTTTTCCATACCCCCTCTCCCAACCTTCACCGGGCTGGTTTCAGCGAGCGGGCCTTGGTCGAGATGAGCTTTTGTCTGCTCACCTGCCATTGTTGACTGGGATTTGCTTTGAAAGCCTTTTGAATAATGGAGAGAGACAGCGCCATCTCCACAGCCCGGGCTCGCACTCCCTCTGCCTAGATGAAAGAGCCCTTTTGTGTGTCAGAGGAAAAGGGAATGTTCATATTTATGTACTCTCCCGACTCCTTTTACCATACTTAAAAATAATTTCCCCCCATTTCGGGCTTTTCTGGTCGGTTTTGAAGTTCTGTGTTTTGAATAACATGATTTTTCTCCCCCTCCGCTTGTTTCCATACTTCCTCACCCCCGTTTTCCTCCACTTCCTTGTCTTTGACACCATCCTGTTTTTGCCCTGCTGAATCCTCTGTGGATTGACTTGAATTCCTTCACACCCATCTCTCCTCATCCCCTCTATCCCGACTTCGCCTTCCCTCTATCTTTTACTCTTACCCTCCTTTCATACTATCCTGACTTCAACCCACCCGCCACACCCCTCCCCTCCCCTCCCCTTCCCTTGATCTCTCTCTCCCCAGACGCATCCGGCCGCATGACAGAGGGGGTGGAGGACCAGCAGAATCCCTTATCCCAGCAGATATCCGACGTTGTCAAACAGCCGGCGTTTATAGCAGGAATAGGAGCCGCCTGCTGGATCATCCTCATGGTCTTCAGCATCTGGCTGTACAGACACCGCAAGAAAAGGAGTGGGCTCTCCAGTAGTTATGCAGGCATACGCAAAGGTTAGTACATGTGGACAATAGTGGACATTTAACACTGCCGGTACTCTACACTTAAATTTCTACACTGTTATGCAGGGTTGACATTACTGGGATTTAGCGTGGTTAAGGCTTGAATTAGTATGCAAATGAAAGCAAGTGAGCTTTACACCTCACAGTTATCAGGAAGTGAGTTGCTCTTGCACCAGGATCCCGTAGTCTACTCATCCCATCGACCCTCAACCTATACACCTACTCAAGCCTTTGCAGAAGACACTTGGGGAAGTCTCAAACTGAAAGCACTCCTCAGGCGAGTACTTGAAGATGTGACGCAAAGTCCCATGGAGGATGCTGCACGAGGATCTTTTCTTCTTTTTTCCTTTCTGTTACACTGATTCTGCAAAGAGCTATGAAGAGTTTTAAGAGAAGCACATGTTGTGGCCCACCAGCTCCCTTAAAGTCGCCCCCCTCTGACTGTGCTGCGGAAGAGGAAATGTCTCTCCCTAATCCTCCTTTATCAAGGACAAACTGGTGTTTTTTTTTTTATATGCTTGAAGTACTCAAACTGTTCTTTTACATCAAGGCCTTCAGATGTGAGGGACTTAATGAGCATTGAGTCATCCTCTTGCTCGCAAGTCCTCATCGATACCATTTTGGTTCCTTTGTGCTGCACTTTAATTTCCTCTTTTAGAGCAGCCACCACATAATCTGCGGTGGGTTTTCAAACAGGTTTAAGTTGAAGTGACAGGGTTCATGACATGCCCAACCTCTACCCACAGTAGTTGGGAGTACAAAGAGGACTATTAGGCTCCCTTTGTGAGTCTCATTTATGTGAGGGCTGATTTTAATGCGTGGCCCTGGGCTGTGCAGCTGCTGCCTGTGAGCTCTACCTGTACCGTCCTGACTCTAGGGCTCATGTTTTCCGCTGACAGCCACGGCCAGCGGAGATCCACCCTTCAACCTTGACAACCCACACAGACAATAGGTTGGCTTAACTCGGAATCTGTTGCTGTCACATTCAATACCGGCTGTATCCCAGCGCACTTCTGCCGCGCTGACACACCGGGCCGATTCTCAGCCATAAGAAAGGCACAGACACCTCGGCTAATCTTCTCCCTCATCTCGTAGAAGACTGTGTGGTTTTTCCACACATACCTGTGTGGTCTGTCGCGGCCACAGCCATTATATTTTCATTGGGGGTTTAGATTACCTACAGCAGTCTCTGTAAAAACCCAGATGACACATAAAAGGATACCTTGAATTTTTAATCCTATCAAATGTCATGGCTGGATAGTTTAATTTCGACTGCCGGTGTTGCCATGGGAATGCCGGTTTTCAGTTGGTTGGCAAAGGCATTTTCAAGGAAAACGGTTTTCTGGTATGCTCCAAATAAAACAATACCCGCGTTGTTTCAACTGAAGCCACTTAAAAAAAAGACGGCACTTAAGACGAAAACCTGCGGCTGCAGAAACGGGACCTTTAAACACCGGGAGCACGGTCTGGCTGTGCACATGGGGATCCATCCTCTGGTCCTCTCCGTGGCACCGTCGGGTTGACATTTCTTCCTCACATACGTAGACTCACAAAGCCGTTCGGGGGCACAGTAGGCGAGCCTGCTGCTCCGCCGCCGCCTCCTCGTGCACTCTGCAACCACAAGGCCGTGGTCTTTGTTGGAACTGGTAACTCAGAATGTTTTGAGAAGAGCAGAGGAGTATAATTACAACCACATGAAGCAACAATCTGCACTCAGGGTGAAGTAGGCTAAACTGGACGGCAGTAAAGAAGTTTCAAGTGTTTGTGCGCATTTGCATTTTTCCCCCCGTGTGTTTTCCGAACAAAATAAACTCTGATTAGTCTCGGCAAAAAAAAAAAATCTCTTAATAGAAAAAAAAAATTCTGTTATTATTACACCGCCGATGAAAGCGGTCATGCAAAAATAACCTCTTAGTCCCCCTATTGTGTTTATCCAGAAACAATTTCAAAAAAATCTCATTACAGATACAATGCCGTGTGTTTTGCTGAACATTATCACAAGGCTACAGATGTGAGCGTTATTCAAGAGGGGGAAAAAAGCGCTGCAACGTAATACGTAAATCAAAACTCCACAATCAAGTCTACAAAAGAGCCCGACAAGCTGATAAGGGGGAATCCGTGTCTTTTGAGAGCTTATTTTAGACCACCACAGTTGTTGCATGGACAGAAAGTTTTCACAGCCAGCCTGCAACTGAGAATCCGTGACAGTCTCATGTCAATCACTTAAGCGTTTCTCCCCGAGTGCCTTGCATACCGAGTCTTTCGGCTCTTCAGAGGCATGCATCAAGCAGACGAAACCATTCAGGCCCTCAGACCTGTCACCCTCAAGAGGTTAGATCCAAACAAGATGAGGTAATTGTGACGTTTGCAGGACGCTTCTTGGCGCCAGAATGAAAGGATTGTTTATCGTAAGAAGAGGAAGTAAACAGCAATGTCTCACTTCCCAGGTGTCTCGGTTCGATGCACTGTTAAGCTGGAAGCGGACAACAGAATTCCTTGGAAAAACAAACAAACACTTAAAGCAGTATATTGGACAACCATCGACATTCTGCAGCGTATGAACTGGCATGTGCATTGTACTTTTATGCATCTATTATCTAATCAGTTATGTACTCACAATATACCTACTAACCCCAACTTCAGAATCATGTTTATTGGCCATGTAGGTTTGCACTACATGGGATTTGATTCCGGTTTCATGGGTTTTCAGTGTACTTAACATGGAATAACGACATATAATATACAGTTTATTTTTATAAACTGTATATTATAATATACTAGTACAGCGTAGAATCGGTACTGTAGCTACACATGTACCTTTAAAGAAGACCATCACGAAAGCAAACCAGATTTATTGCAGCCGAGTGTGGGCTCCATTTGTGTCGGTGTGAGTGATTGAGATGTCCGGGCGATGACATTTCTGTAAGAAATAGCAAGTTCCCCTCTGGTGTGTGACCGCCTCCCAGCAGGCCTCAGACAGCCCGGGCCTGAATTTGAACCAGCAGCTTGCCCCGCGCTCACCTTTCCCAGCCGGGGTCCGGGGTGATACGCGGGGATCAAAGACTGAAGGGGGGAGAGCGGAGTGTGAGAAAGCAGAGAGGGGAGACAGGAATCCTGCACACAACACTCTGTTAAGACTATCAAGTGGAAGTACGGCACATGACTAGGTTATCCTCACTGCGGCAAAGAGTTCAGTAGAAGTGAGAAACAGTGTTTATGTTGGTGTACAGTAGTCATCTGAAGTAAGTCTAAACTCACTGTTTTTTTTTTCTCTCTCTCTCTCTGTCTCTGCTTGGAACAACAGTGCCTTCCTTTACCTTCACGCCAACAGGTAAGCGCTTTATTCTTGTTGTTTTCCTCCAGCTACTTGTCTAGATGTGACATCTCTTTTTATCATCTCCCCCCCCACATCCAAGTACCAGATATTTCTCCATTCCTCCATCCTCATAAATCATATCCCCCCCCCTTTGATTACCTAAGCATCAACCACAGTTCTAACTGCCAAGAGCCATTGACGCTGGAGAGAAATCACTTCACCAAAAAAAATGCACCCCCCCCCCAAAAAGCACAAATCTGGAGCACAGTTTAGAGCGCTATCAAAAAAAAGTTGTTCTGCTACTAATAAGCAGTTCAGAATGTTGGCCTTGGCCTGGTTTGATCAAAGCGATGCTGGCAATCTCATGAAGGATACAAGAGAAGAAGAATGCGCCGCCGCCTCCCGCGTTCACCAATTAGAAGGGCGAACGGCGGCGATGCTGCGGATGTTGTGTGTACATAGAGGTGATGCAGAGCGATCAGAGAAAAGAAAAGCCGCGTGCACGTGTATGTGTGTGTGAGGGGCAAAATGTCTGTACGTGTGTAGGCACATGCATACGGTGTGTACGTACATGTCGGTTTCTGCAGCTTACTGCACCCACATGACATTGTGTGTCCCTTGGAGCTGTGCCGTGGGTGTTGGCTGCGCTCGGTGTTAAGAGTGAACGTGAAAGAGAGAACGGGTGAGAGCCAGTGAAAAGTGAGAGAGGGAGCGAGAGAGAGAGCAGGAGAGCATTGTGTATTTGCGGTTGGACTGACTAATCCTATCTGTGCAAAGGCTGTCGCCAAACAGAACGAGTGTTGTTTTCTCGTCAGCCTCAGGGCTCGCAACCAAATACTTCAACTCTCGCAATCTCACTTCATGAACTGCTGGGAAGTTTTCAGGTGAGACGTGTTTAGTCAGATTAGGTTTTTTTTTGCGTGTGTGTTCTGGATGAAATCCGTCAAATTTGAGGTTCGAGTTTTGTCCCGTGTACACAGATAATCCTTCAGCTAGCCTTGGCGTGATGATCTTAATCTAGAATGATACAGTAATTGCATCTGTGCTAATTTGATCGACATCACAGATTATCAGAGAACTCAGGAGGCCAAGACGCCAATTTTTTTTTTCTCCATTTCCTGTTTTTAAAGGGAGACGGGGAGGCAACACCGCGAAGGTCCTCCCCAAGCTTCTCTCACCTCCTCTCCTCTCGGGGAAGAGATTGTAATTAAAGTTGGGAGTTTTATCTCGGCTGCACACACCGGCGGCGTAGAGCTCCATGAAAGAGTCTGACTCGCAGTGCAGAGAGCTTCAAACGTACGGCAGCCATGCCAGGCGAACAAAGAGCCCTGCATTTCCATCCCTGCCCAAGCCTCTTACACATCCTCCTACTGCTGCTGTCTGGGACTCGGGCTGCCGTAATTTGTGCCACCAGCATGCAGCCACACGTCATGCCCACACACACACACACACACACACACACATGCACACATAGAAGAATACAAACCCAAGGACAGACACACACACATGTAAACACAGACAACATATTGCTAAATCTAAAGCAACTACTTAAAGATAGTCACAACAGTCCCCTTAAGTTATTCTGCCACACACTTGGACCTACAAACTGCCTGATGATGCTGATGATGAGAGGATGATCATGTTGAAAATTATGAGCATTGTGGTTGTGGGAGTTTATGATTGTGTTGATGTCTTCCTTTTCTACAGTGGCTTATCAGAGAGGTGGGGAAGCCGTCAGCAGTGCTGGAAGGTAAGAACATAATTATGGTTTGTGGATGCTTCCTACACAGGAACAGTTTTGAATATTTAAGACGAAATGGGACTGAATGTCAGACAGTATTGAATCACATTTTCAGCGCCTTGCAGGGTGCCATATTCAAAAAGACGTTGAATTTTCTGAATAGACTCGGTCAGCAGTGAGGGGGGTGGGTGCACTTCTCGCTAAGGAACACTAGGGGGAGTGCTGTACCTTGCTAATGCAGGCAGACCAGCCAGTCATGGAGGAAGGCGATGCAGAAAGTATTTCATGATACTAACAGGAACAAAGCACTATCAAGGCTGCCAATGGGCCCAACCTCATCCCAGATGGAGAAGAGTCACATCTCGCCACAAGGCTGTGCCGTAGCGTCACCGTAAGACGAGGACGGAGACACATGCAGCAAATTCAGATAGCAGCAAATTGAACAATACTGGAAATGTGGACAAAGTGAGGGCATGTGTATTCAGTTATTGCACACACTGAACAGAATGAACACAACATTTTGTGTGTGTGTGTATGCGTGCGTGCATGCATGTGTGCTTGCCGCATACAGGCGTGTGGGTAGTGCCAGTTTTGAATCTATACAGTCGTGTTATCCTATTCCATGATTGAATCACACACACGGCTTGGCTATGTCTGCTCTGCACAAAGACAATGGCTATTCAATACCAACACACAACCGCCTGGATGATTGAGGAGCCATTGTGAGATTGAAATTAGCTCAACGAGACAAATGTGTTCATTACTCGAAAATTAACCCAACAAGTGAGTCATTTCAGTAAGAACTGGAAAAAGACTGAAAATGTGATTTGATGCTCATTCATTTTGGGAATATGCTTATTTGCAGTCATTCTAAGTGGAGATATATATGGTGAAATGTATGGACTGGTAGTATAGCCTATAGGCTCTTTGTAGGATGGACTGGTACATCTCAAGAGAGGAGCGTTTATTCTCAGCTCTTCAAATATCCAAGGTTTGGCCCGAGCTCAGAATGTGTAATCCTGTTGAACAAGCAAACTTGTAGTGTACCGAGGTTAAAAGGAAAAGAACTGTCTGCTGCAAGGCGGAGCACATGAAGACAATGGAGATAGATAGCCCGACTGTCATGTGGATGACTATTATCCATTTCCCCCCATGGATCTCACTTCTGTTCTCGAGTTTCCACCCTGAACTTCTGCATGGCTGTAGTGCAGAACTTTTCAAATGATAGAGATATTCTGTGGCACCGTGGACTCAACTGTGGTGAACGTTTGTGGTTCACTGGCTGTTGCGGACGTGCATTTCACAACATTGGGAGTAAATTCTATCTGGCTGTCTAATCCAAGCGGATCGGGAATGCTCACGAGGGCTCAGGCAAAGTGTCATCGGCTATGGGCAAGTCAAGCGCACACGATCTATTTAGCTGTTCTTTTCTCTAATGCGCACCCTGGGCCAATGAAATGGGGGGGGGGGGCAAGAAAGAAACGATAGAGCGAAGAGATGCATTTATGTATTAAAAAGAAGTGTTTTCCTTCGGGCGTCCGGGTAGCGTAGCGGTCTACTCCGTTGCCTACCAACACGGGGATCGGCGGTTCAGATCCCTGTGTTACCTCTGGCTCGGTCGGACGTCCCTACAGAAACAATTGGCCGTGTCTGCAGGTGGGAAGCCAGATGAGGGTATGTGTCCTGGGCAGTCGGGGCACCTGTTCAGGGGAGAGGGGGAGCATGATCCTCCCACGTGCTACGTCCCCCTTGTGAAACTCCTCACTGTCAGGTGAAAAGAAGCGGCTGGCGACTCCACATGTATCGGAGGAGGCATGTGGTAGTCTGCAGCCCTCCCCGGCTCGGCAGAGGGGGTGGAGCAGCAACCGGGACGACTCGGAAGAGTGGGGTAATTGGCCAAGTACAACTGGGGAGAAAAACTCCAAAGGAAAAAAAAAAGTGTTTTCCTTTTTTGTCTTGTTTTGTTTTTTGTAGCCCTGCTGTATAGATAGTCAAAGTAGATAAACTGGACATAAACTCAATCCTAGTCTTTTCTTTCATGTACTTCCTGTTTTATGTTACGGTAGGTATATCTTATTTCACTCGGGTCATTGCTGTTTTGGCTCAGAGTATTTGTTTAACCATTTGGTCCCATTTATTACAGGCCTGGATTACTGAACATTGGTGAATCCGCCACTCAGCCTTGGCTGGCTGACACGTGGCCAAACTCGTGCTCCAACCACAACGACTGCAGCATCAACTGCTGCACCGCAGGCAACGGCAACAGCGACAGCAACCTGGCAACGTACAGCCGCCCAGGTGAGCGCCATAAAGCCTGTAAACACTGTCAACACACCCCACAGATGCATCGACACGCTCCTTAATGCAACACTCCCAGAGACGGTAGCGAGATAAGAATCATCAGGAACTCGTGGAGCCGCCGTGCAAAACGCAGCAAAAACCGATATCTGGGTTAGGCGTCTGGAGAGACAGACGTTCGGCGTGCTGCTCTTTTCTGTCGATCTCTGCAAGAAACCTGGGAGAAATATTAGGATTAAGAGTGCCTATGTACTTGTGTGTTTGATTTATCTGAGGTTAAAGTGGAGCTGTTTTAGGCAGGAAATAAAAGGAGCACACTGGAAGGGGCTTATGGCTTTACTCTTGTTGCTAATCGAATTGCTCTGCTGATTTCCATACTGTTGTTATAGCCGGTAATGTAATTTCCCCTAAGTGCTCAGTTATTTAAGAAATGTGGAACGGGCGTAGAGGTCAGGGCTGGACAGCAGACGGTGGCCAGGACCAGAGTAGGAAAAAGAAGAGGGAGGGAAAGGCATGCTTGGATGAACAGATGGAAGGAGGATGTAAAGACTGATGAGGGAGAATAAGTAGCATACTAAAACGTTAAGGCAAGAGAGAGAAAGTCGAGGTGAAGTAAAGAGAGGAGGAGCGGTGGATGGTGGGGGGGGGAGTTATCCTGCACCACCAGGTGGCCTTTTTAGTTAAGTCAGCATTATAGCTGCTTTCACTAACAAAGGGGAGTGAATTTGGCTGCAGTGTCTCAGGAAGTATGTGGTTTTACACACATACAGAGGTAATCTTCTGAAAGGAGACGAGGCCAAAGAACTGGCAGCAGACATCTTTATGCAGATTGGGAGGACGAATGAAAATAAGAGTCATTCATTTTCATCTGTGACCCTTACTTTAAGCAAGCCTACCCTCAAAGAACGTGGAATAGTTTGAGATCCTGTATGTGCACAGTTCTGTGCATTGGGACTACGCCTTTAAAGCCAGCCCATCATTTTTGTTCAGGCTCC
This sequence comes from Lampris incognitus, assembly GCF_029633865.1. Taxonomy (NCBI): domain Eukaryota; kingdom Metazoa; phylum Chordata; class Actinopteri; order Lampriformes; family Lampridae; genus Lampris; species Lampris incognitus. Next base: position 15,332,210 of record NC_079217.1, on the reverse strand, counting down.
CGTCCAGCTAGCCGTGCTCTAATTTCTCACTTCAAATCTTTTCCCAAAGAAGATTAATAATTCATTTTGTAGACTCTAGTCAGTAGGGTTTTTTTTCTTCTTCTTCTACTTCCTTGGGTTACACAGAGGCAAAAAAAAAAGATATTGTAAAATCCAGGTGTAGACTATCTGTCAAAACTACAGCTCACTATTGGGGTAGGGGAAGCTTTAATCTCGCTGCTCGGTTTGAAGTGTTTAACTTTTCTTTAACGCCGGCTTTCCCGACGTGGCGCGAGTTGAGAGAATAACACGCTGAAGGCAGCTCTCACTCATCGCATGACACCCCCGGTGTGAGACATTAAGGTGCTTGCCAGACGCTTGCTTTGTGTGTGTGCCAAAGCCTTAACTCAATGAACATTAAGAGGATCACTGACTAGGTGACAGAGCAGAGGAATAGGAGTTAATGTCCCTTTATCTCAGCCATAGGGGCCCTTTCACACGTCCACCTTTGAAGTGCCAAGCTGTTCCACGCTGCCGAAACGCGAGGCGTGCGGCGCTCGTGCGACGTGCACCTATGGCTGCCCTTGGTATTTACCACCAGGCCAACCCTCAGATCTGCGGGAGGATTTGAATATTTTATGAGCCAGGCAAAATTGGATCTGTCAGTGGAGCCGTGCTATACTGCACGCCTCATTCCAGGTCTTTGATACAGACGTGTCTCTCTGTCCCTCTCAATGAGCAAAGCTGCCACACTGTCAGGTGGAAAGGAACAGAGATGACACCCACACAGAGTCACGGAGGAGAATGAGAAGTGACTGAGATAGAAAGGCAGACCTGAAAGGTGCAATAGTCCCTCTGTCACTCACTTACAGCAGATCATCGTTTTGCAGACAAAACTGCAAGTCTGTACTAAGAGACAAAGTCTGTCTTGGGGAAATCATGACCTTTTAACCCTCATGTTCTGTTCAGTAATTAGCAGTGGATGCTCTGGCCCCTAGTCACATTGACCCAAGCAAGCTTCGGATTTTATAGCAATACAAAATATTTATGAAATGTATTTAAGAATACCGAATATATATCATATATTCATCCATTTATTAATAATAGTAATATATATGGTTAATATTTGTTATTTAAAATGCAATATTTGGTCCGCGGTGGTGTAGCGGTCTAAGCATCGGCTCTGTGTCGATGCAGCTGCCCACTGGGGACTGGGGTTCGCGCCCCGGTCTCGTCAGATCCGACTATGGCCGGACTCGACGAAGCAGCGATCATTGGCAACGCCGTCTTCGGGAGGGGGGCGGAGTCGGCTTGTGTTCGTCAAGTGAATGCGTCTCTGTGTGCGTCGGAAAAACAGTGGTTCGGCTTGGAGTCGCCTTGTCACGAAAGTGGCGAGGCGGTCTCCTTCGAGACTGCCGGCCGGAGAGATGCAGTTGGCGAACGCATACAGTGCGAGGGTGGGTGTTTGAATTAAAATAGGGATCGATTGGCCACTAAATTGGGAGAAAAAAGGGAAAAATCAGAAATAAATTTATATAAAATGCAATATTTTGGGGTATCCGGGTAGCATAGCAGTCTATTCCGTTGCCTACCAACACGGGGATTGCCGGTTCGAATCCCCGTGTTACCTCCAGCTTGGTCGGGCGTCCCTACAGGCACAATTGGCTGTGTCTGTGGGTGGGACGCCGAATGTGTCCTGGTCGCTGCACTAGCGCCTCCTCTGGTCGGTCGGGGCGCCTGTTCCTCCCACACGCTATGTCCCCCTGGTGAAACTCCTCACTGTCAGGTGAAAAGAAGCGGCTGGCGACTCCACATGTATCAGAGGAGGCACGTGGCAGTCTGCAGCCCTTCCCAGATCGGCAGAGGGGGTGGAGCAGCGACCGGGATGGCTCAGAGAGCAAGGTGATTGGCCAGGTACAATTGGGGAGAAAAAAAGGTGTGTGTGGGGGGGGGGGGTACCAAAAAAAAAAAGAAATAAAATGCAATATTTAGGCCAGAACAGAAAAGTTAAAATAGTGCTAAAAGCCTCAAATGAACATGTTAAGAGTTGCCAACTTTTGAAATAGTCCGCTCTTTGTTGCCACTTCATTGAGCAATGCATCTGATGAACTCTTATTGATTCAACCCATACACCCACACGGCACATTCCCACTAAGACAATCGCTGGTCGGCAACCAGGCGAGTCTCACTAAATACCCTCCCCATGTTCTCCAGCCGACTGCATCGCCAATTACAACAACCAGATGGAAAACAAGCAGACCAACCTGATGGTCCCAGAGTCCGGCGTCTATGGAGATGTAGACCTTTCCAACAAGATCAATGAGATGAAGACCTTCAACAGCCCCAACCTGAAGGACGGCCGCTTCGTGGGGCCAGGGGGCCAGCCTACACCCTACGCCACCACCCAGCTCATCCAGTCTGCCATCATGGGCAACAACATGAACACAGACAGAGGCACCGGGGGGAGTGGAGGAGGAGTAGGGGGTGGAGGGGAGATGAATGAGAAACATGGCTGGAAGCCTACCTCAGCCCAGCAGCAGAAACAGCAGGAAATGGGCTCCCAGCTCCAGTACAACATTATGGAGCAAAACAAGTTGAACAAGGGTGAGTTCAGGGGAACCTGACAGCCATGGCCACAGAGGTACACCTCAAAGCCCTCATCTTCCACTGCGATTTTCCTCTCCATTTCCCCTCCTCTCTCCCATATCTTTCAGCCTTGTTGTGGACGCCTTTACTGAAGAACATTCCTGTTTTCCTTGGTTCCATCTTTCCATCTTTCAGTTGCGTCAATATAGGCCTCATTAATCTCTCTTTCTGTCTGCTTTTGTCTGTGCGGGACTCATGTAACTACATTTCGCTCTCTGTTTCATCATATACTGTACATTCTCTGCCTGAACTACGTGGGGACCTTTGTCAGAATTTTAGCCCAGGAAATTTAGTTGTACCCCATCTTTGAGCTTTATCTGGACTGTACTTTAAGTGTGAGGGTTTATCTCTGGTGTCGGATATCTAAAGCAAAAATTCAGAGATTACTGGTGGATTTCACACTCTTTGAATAGATCTGTCCACTCTTTGTTATTCCCTGCTCAAAGGCGCCACATCTGCCGCGGCAGTTTCGAGTGTCCACATTTTTTGCGTGTGACCAAGATAAATGTAGAGACATTGCATGTCCTTTCATTTCTGCTCGCCCATAAATTACAAAGCATGATCTGCATGTTCCTTGCCTTGAAAAAAAATTCATTCCACATCTGTTTGGTGAAGGGTCAACTCCGAAGAGCGACTTCACATTGCAAATATGAAGTAGTTTTAAACTGTTAGTTAAACTTGTAGACACATACGGCAGATTTCTAAATTCTCTTCCCGCCTTCATCCCTCACTCCTTTGAGAAATACGCCCAAGTGTATCCTTTGCTTTAAACCTTTCTAGAGCTTTCTACCCAGGGTGATGCTAGTCATGCTAACAACTTGATTTCACCCCATCAGACCGCTACAGAGGAGGTGACAACCCAATGCCAGCCACAATCCCCTACAACCATGCCCATGACAGCCACACTGGGGGCTCCTACAACAGCTCCGACCGAGGCAGCAGCAGCACCTCCGGTAAGAGATGGTGGGTGGAGAGGGGGTGGGCATGGCCGGCTGAAGGACTACAGGGGGAAGAAGAGTGATTGGAGGTTACCAAACAGATATGCGTTTCAAAAAAAAAGAACATTTTTAATTTAATTTTGTGCTTTATTGTCAAGTTGCTTATTTGTGTTGTTCCTTTTCCTTCGCTTAATTACTAAATCGTTTCTCCGGTTTATTACTGCGGTGAACCACTTAACAGCATTCACTTCCCCAAGCTCGATTTCAGAATCTTGGCTTTTCTCAAAAGCAATAAATCACTTTGAGACACTAATAATGCGTGATGCTTTAAAATGGTAATTTGATTAATTCCCATACAAGTCGATCCTGAAGAGAAATTGAGAGGGAGATGCCTTCAGAAAGGGGGAAAATTGGTGAATTAAAAAAAAAAAGGAGAGAAAACCAACAAGGATGCATCTGAACAAAGGCCCGAGAGACATGCCAGGCATTTGTCTGTGCTTGTTTCTTCATAGTGACACTGTCATCCCGGAGACATTTAAAAGCACATAAGACAAAGTGTACTGTTTTGTATACCTCTTACAGCATTTATCTTTCTCTTGCGTGCAACCTCTTTCTGACTACCTTATTTGTCAGTTTGTCCTTGCTTGGTTTCCTCTCCATCCATTAATTGGAATCACTTTAATTCTGGCATGGAGAAGCTTAATTTCATCAGCGTCTCAGTGTCTTTCTGTGGACAAGGACAAATGAAAAAGCACTGCAGACGGCATGCAACACTGCCACCTTAATGCCAGGGATCCATTCTGATATTGCATGTGAGGTTCAAGTCATTAGAAAGGAGACTTTAATGCTCCCCGCACCTCACAGCTCATTGGCTTGTAATTCTAATGCTTTAGAATTAATTGGCCTCTTGTGCGTTTTCGCTTTCTTTTTCTCTGTTACCTTTACTTTTGGCATGGGTTTGTATTGTTGAAATAAAAGAAACCCCAAATATTTTGGATGGTTTCCTCGCCATTAAATACAGATTGAGAGGTATTTGTTAGTGTTTTCGGTGCCTGCAGAAAGACAGGGCTCCATTAGCCTCAGTGCTACCACTTGGGGAAAATGATCATTCATTTTAATGTGCCAACCTTTAGTCCTGTTAGATTATCTCAATCTATTTTGATTTCCTGGTTATTTACCTTGCCGTTTGTGTCTAGTAACTGAAGGTCTTTTTTTTTTTCTTTTTTTTTTTAAACAGGGAGTCAGGGTCAGAAGAAAGGAGTGCGCACCCCCAAACTACCCAAACAGAGTACAATGAACTGGGCCGACCTTCTGCCTCCTCCGCCTGCAAATCCACCCCCATGTCGGAACACAGAGGAGTACTCTCTATCAATGGATGAAAGGTGGGGACACATCCAAACAAGCTACAAATACACACACACACACACACTTTTTTCATACAAATTCTGACATGCATCTTGTTCCTTTCATTCACTGCAAATATTTTTCCTAAATTTCTCTATGTGTTAATGTCAGGTGCATGTCAGATCTTGACAGAAGGACATCATGAATATTTCATTCATGTTTTCCTGTTTTCATTGTACAATTGCACCGTTCATGCATCCAGAGAGTAACAGGAGGGTAATGGGGCTTGTTTCTCTGTGCTGACAGCTATGACCCAGACATGCAGTGCCCCGTGCCCCCCTCCCGCATGTACCTGCAGCCAGACGAACTGGAAGAGGAGGAGATGGAGAGGGGGCCCACTCCCCCTGTCCGAGGCGCGGCATCCTCCCCTGCTGCAGTCTCCTACAGTCACCAGTCCACAGCCACCCTCACCCCCTCACCACAAGAGGAAATGCAGCCCATGCTCCAGGAACCACCAGACAGCCACGACCGCAGGTGCAGGACACACTCCTGGTGTCCTATATGTTTGTTGAGATATTTGGACAGCCTGCTGTGCCATGTCAGGGAAAATACAGCACCTCTGTATCCCCCTCACATCGGGGCTCTCCCCAATAAATGAAATTGGTGATACTTTGCAATAAGACATACGTAATAAAGGGTTTATACGGGGTTACTTATTACTTTATCAATGGCTGATCAATTATAAATCAGTTATACTGCATTCATGAAAAGACTTTTTTGGGTTGCCAGGTCAGAAGCCTTATTTTATCAAGATGAGAGCGTCTCTGTCGGTGTTATCTCGGAAACCATGTGACAGGCAAGGACTGCCCATTCATGTTCTCAGCGAGTGGCGAAAAATTACATGACTTGAAAATGTTGTGCGATGGATACATACACAAAAGTCAATTTTCGCACAGTAGTGACAGCAACTGGAGTTACAGTGGTTGAGTTTAGGGTTAAGGTTAATAGTGGTGAGTGAGGCTGTAAGACAATGATTGTTATTTTTGTCTAATCATGTGGTTTCCAAGAGAATGTATATGGAAACTTTCCCCACCAGGGCTACCAACCTGGCAACCAAAAAAAAACCCATTATTAATGTGGTGTAACATCTAGTTACTGATTTATAACATATTAATAAATGATTACCATCTATTAATAAAATATCTAGTAACATTTTCTACACTTTATAATGTGTGCCTTATTGTAAAGTGCTACCATGATTAAAAATAAAATAAAATAAAAGTAAATAAGGGTTGAATCGCTCTAAACTTTATCCTTAATCTCCTTCCGCTATCTCATCTATATGAGCAAACCATCACAACAGAAGTATCACAGAGAAGCATTTTATCACATTACAAATATTTCAATGATTTAGAAGTGTTGTGACTGTGATACCAGGTATTCTGTATTCCACTTTTCTTTTTCTTTTTTGCAGACGCCATGCTGTGAGCCCCCCACCCTCCCAAAGGCCCATGTCTCCCTCACATATGTATGGCTACATCTCCAGCCCGCTGGCCCTAGACACAGATGGCATGGAGGAGGAAGAGGAGGAGATGTTAGAGGAAGAGGAGGGTGACGACACAGACGCAGAGGTGGCCAAGGTGCACCACCACCACACCCACCCTCACCAGCACCCCCATCATCCCCAGATGCACCCACGGAGGCTGCTACTGCGGGGCCTTGAGCAGACACCTGCATCCAGCATGGGTGACCTGGAGAGCTCCGTTACAGGCTCCATGATCAATGGCTGGGGCTCAGCCTCTGAGGAGGATAACGTCTCATCGGGGAGGTCCAGCGCCGTCAGCTCGTCAGACGGATCCTTCTTCACAGATGCTGACTTTGCCCAAGCCGTTGCCGCAGCTGCAGAATACACAGGGCTCAAAGTTGCCAAGTATCCCAACACGCCGGGACAGGAATTGGGTGGCGCCTCAGGTAATGTTGAATGTGTATAACTGCTAGACACGACCTGGTCAGTGACAATCTGCGCTGCGTAATCTCTGCTCAAAAATTTTGAGGGCTGAAAACATTTTAAGAAATGTGTTTCCTTATCTGTTTTTCAGCACGAAAATACCAAATGACACCATCAAGCCACCGTCCCAGCAGTCCCGTGTCTACAGACAGTAACATGAGCACAGCAGTTGTACAGAGAAGGCCTCCCAAGAAGCAGAAACAGCATCCTGTCGGCCAACCAGTGAGCCAGCGACGCGATGCATACAACGATGGTACAACACTTTTACAGTAACAGATGTTTAACAACAAAGACTGTTGGTGCTTTTCCACAGCAGGGTTGAACAATTCTGAGTACGGAAAGAAGCAATTCCTATGGCATTTCTACTTGTGCACAATTTGGTGCGGAATGGTTCTGAACTGTGCTTATTTCTGGATTAATGGGCTCATTTGATAACCGTGCTGAATGCAGCCCGATCACGCCGGTGGGAGGGGCTTAATGTAGTCGGTATCCAATGACTGGTTTTACATTCATGTCGCATCCAGCAATGCCAAATGCGATACGGTCAAAGATGCTCCCCAGGGAAAGACGCACCACTCGCTATCCATTTGAAGAGCAAAAAAAGTACAAAGTGGTACATCTTTCTCTAGGGACCCACCTTTGATACAGAGCGGATATCCTACAGCACCGTTATTAAACCCTGAACTGATCCTGCAGCATGCACTGAAATCACAGCAATCAGGCCTTTGTCTTTCTTGATCAGACAACAAAATAAAAATATCTGAATTCATATTATGGTCAGTGGAGGAGATGCATCACTTGCTTTAGTTGTTGTGGTGTTTCTGTGGGAATTTAAAGTCCTGATTTCAGCTCCAACACTAAGGAAAACACAAACAATAATCATGCACATGACTCCTTGCCGGCACAGTGGCCTCACTACAGCCTCAGTACAACAGTGGGGAAGGAATATATTGACAAAAAGACAGTTTTGCTTTCACTAATTTTCTAGTCAAACACTTCTATCCCTCACATATATATTCAGACCATCAGAAAACCAAATCTAAATATGAACTTAATCTAAACTTTGATGAAGTTTTTCCTAGTCAGGCAAGATGTTAGGCATATATAATTTGCTGTCCTCTGCCATCAACATCACTGTAAAACATTAAGTATTTTATGAATTCATCATCATGAGAGAGACTAGTAGTATTGCGTGCCAGTTTCTGTTCATGACTCTTCTTTTTGGCTGACCTTATGAGCTTGGAAAGGAATGGTGCACTATACAGTACTATGGTGCACTGTCTACAAATTACTTGGCATGTGTGTTTGCATGCTAAGCCAGAGGTTTATTAAACATCCCACATGTGTGTTTAAATTAGTGTAGATGTTGCCTCACTCCAAATCTGAGGTGGCGCTGAACAGAGCAGGCTTGCTTGCAGTGGGCTTAGGGCCAGGAGTATGATAGCTATGAGAAGGGTTGAAAGCGTCTCAGAAGGAGTTTGGCCCAACTGGGCTCTGCTGACACAAGGATATCGCGCCGCTCAAGCCGCTAATGAAACTGATCCAGGTGCTGTGACACATGTTGATAAGTGTCTTCCTCTATTCAGCAGGCGCTCAGCATAAACCAGCGAGGGTCTAAATAGAGGAACGTAAGCATGCAGACGCAAAGGGCTCAACCTTGTTAACTTAAAGAAAATGTGAACTTTTACCAACATCATACATTTTCATGTATACAAGTGAAAATGCAGTTTTTCTTTGGTTTTTTAAACCTTTGCAGTTTAGCCGTGTGTGTGTGTGTGTGTGTGTGTGTGTGTGTGTGTACACCCATCCTCTTGTGTATGTGCTATCCCCAAGCCCCCCCCCCCCCCCCCGCTTAGTGTCAGGTGTCCTTGTGTGTTGGAAGCACTTGACAGGGAGATTTAATATCCAGCTCACTGGGAGCCAGACCAGCTATATCACAGCAGAAAATTCATTCCCCCCCCACCCTGCCGCCAACACGCCTGTCCTCTACCCTCCTCCTCTTGCCATCATCCCTCCATCCCGATCCCCCCCCCCCCATCCGCCACTGCCCCTCCCTTTGAAGATATCTCTCCAGCCCTCTCCACTCTCTCATCCGGCCTCCTCCTCTCCTCTTCCACTCTCCTCTGTCTTTGTTTGCTGAGTGAGGGGGCAGACTGACAGCGCTGCAGCTCTGTCTGTCTATCGGTCCTCCTGCTGATTGCATTTGATCTGAATGGATTGTTTTTCATTTGGAGGTTATTGCCCCCATCCCTCCCTCCTGTGCCCCCACCCCAACTCCCCAGGCGCGCACGCACGCACGCATGCGTGCACACACACACACACTTGTCTGCGGTCCAGGGTTGAAAGAGTGAAGCTGAAGTGATGTGTGAAGCAAGGTGATTTAAAAGAATTTTAAAGGAAGATAGAAAAACCATATTAAACACAATAGCACCCACACACACAGTGTGTCATCTTATGTATTCATTGTCTTGTGCATTTCTATGATTGTATATCTGTCTCCCCTCCTCCCTTTAATCACTTCTCCAGCAATGCCTTAAACACACATAAATACTAGCAGTTAAGAATGAACTAAAAAGGCGGTGGGACAAGTGACCTGGCATGGAACCCCCCCCCCCATCTCTCCCTTACCCTCCTGTGACCTACTCATTTTGCTCCCGTTTGCTCAGTGGAAGTGCCCAGGTTATATTCCCGCAATATGATTTATATACAGCTCTAATGCCTTTGTCTACTTTCTCTATGGGATTAGCCCTGTCCTGTCTCTTCCGTTATGAATCCTTTAAGGAGAATCAGCCACAGCCACCCTCCCTGGTTAGCCATCAGCACCTTCACCGTACCCACTTGAGCTAGCCCAGAAATACTCTGCAGGCCTGAGCTCTGTCCTCACCTATATTTCCTCATAAATCTGACTGCTGCTGTTTTCCTTCCCTGTGGTGAACTACATCTTACAGACAGTGGCATTGATCGGACTCCGGCCGTGGCAGGGCTCAGGAGGCAGAGAAGATATTAAAAAAACTGCAGACGCCTCTCTGCTGTATGATATTGACTGGCCCATTTTGTATTCAGGTGGCGTGGAAGGAGGTGGAGGATAATCAGGAAAGTGTATTAAAATGCTCTGATTCAGCCAACAAGACACAGCGAAGCCATCACTCGCTCCCTTTAGCCCAGAGTGTGTAAAAAGTTAATAAAGCCTTTCATTCCACCCCAAAGCCTTAGTGTGGTGTCATAGGAATGTTGAAGATGTCTAAGGTGGACATTGGGATGCTAGGTGCGAGTGTTGCCGCTGCTGTGTTTATTAACTCTCTAATCCTGTGTGGATTATGGGTCTGGCCACCGACAAAGTCATCTTTTAACTCGGAAGCTGATTAGAAGATGAAAAGCCATCGATCCAGGGCGTTTCGCGAGCAGACAAGGCTTTCTCTGTGTGTTTTATTTAGGTGGCTGTTTGGAGTGTGAGCGCTCGGGCGGCTGCCTGGCCAGCCTCATATGAATAATGGCTCAAGGACAGGCAGCATTGATTCATTGACAGGGGAAGTGGAGCGGGTCAGAGAGCCAGCTGCTGACCGTCACGCTCCTCTCTTCCCTCTCTCTTCCTTCACCCTCCTTTGTCTTTCTTTCTTTCCATCTCTCAAATCTCATAAGTCTTCCCATAGGTTCCGCCTGTTTAATGTCATCCATTCTGTTTACTCTCTGTTCAGAATAGTTTCCGTCTGCTATGGCTGTGTGTATAGCGCCGCACCGAGGGTTGTGTACACTGCAGCTGTGTTTGTGTGTCACCTTGCAGGTGTGAGACAACTGAGTGACAGTTACTACATATTAAAGTTCCCAGCACCAGGCAATAAAACCACAGTGTTTGATCCTGGTGGCTAATGTTCTCTTACCTCCTGTGTTTATCCTTCAGATCTACCGCCTCCCCCTATTCCACCTCCAGCGGTGCTTAAGTCCCCGACACACCCCTCCAAGGCCGCCCTGGAGGGCCGGGGAGTGATGTCCCCGAAGGCGAGTGAGGGTAAGGACAAGAGAGGAGGGTCAGGAGGCTATCGGACCAGAGATGGCTCAGACACCAGAACCAGCTCATCTGAACGTAGGGAGGCTCAGGAGAGGCAGAAGACCGGAGGGAAGGGAAATAAACATGACGGCAGCACTGTCAACAAAGCACGCCAGCATCCAGGTACAATGAAAAAAAGCAATATAAAATAATTTCTGAATCCGGTTGTTGAACAATGCCATTGACTCCCATTATATTAGACTCTGGGCTTATTGCAAGCCTACAGTGATAACTACTGCAGATATGTAACATATACTGCGATTGTGTGGTGTCTCCAAGGTTCAGAGGACATTATGCCCTATAGCCGGCCACAATTCCCCACAGTCAACAATCCCCGAGACCCGAGCTCCTCCAGCTCCATGTCCTCCCGGGGTTCAGGGGGCCGGCGGAGAGGAGAGGGGGGCCCAGGAGGCCGCCGCAACCTTGCAGACACGGGCCACAACACTATAGGGGCCTTCCAACCAGGAGAAGAAGAGCTAGAGGTAATGGATAACATTCAAGTATCCCAGCTATCCCTCAAAACTATTGCAGATTTGGGCGTCCGGGTAGCGTAGCGGTCTATTCCGTTGCCTACCAACACGGGGATCGTCGGTTCGAATCCCCGTGTTACTTCCGGCTTGGTTGGGCATCCTTACAGACACAATTGGCCATGTCTGCAGGTGGGAAGCTGGATGTGGGTCCTGGTCGCTGCACTAGTGCCTCCTCTGGTCGGTCGGGGTACCTGTTTGGGGGGGGTCTGGGGGGAATAGCGTGATCCTCCCACACCCTACGTCCCCTTGGCGAAACTCCTCACTGTCAGGTGAAAAGAAGCCGCTGGCGACTCCACATGTATCAGAGGAAGCATGTGGTAGTCTGCAGCCCTCCCCGGATCAGCAGAGGGGGTGGAGCAGCAACCAGGATGGCTCGGAAGAGAGGAGTAATTGGCCATATACAATTTGGGGGGGGACTACTGCAGATAACTGAAGGTTATGAAGAGTGAGCACTAACTGGATTGTGTTTTTTTCTCCTCAGATGGTGGAAAGCTGAAGAGTGGACAGGAGCAACAGGAGGAACTATCCTGATTTTTTTTGTTTTGTTTTGTTTTTTAAATTTTCCAAGAGTGGAGCGCCATTTGATCTCTTACATTTTAAATATCTCAGTATTTCACCATCATTTTGGCTGACATTATACTGTACATGTGTTTCTTTACATCTGAAAAACAGACCAATTGCTTTTTTTCTAACTTATCATTTTCTATGTCCATTTTGAGAAAAAAATTTAAAAAAAAAGATAGAAAACGCGTCAGATGATAAAAGAACGGTGCATTCAAAGCAAGATAACGCAGTCGAAATATTTATGTTTTATTCCAATGCAATATGGAGTAGAAGCGTGCTCCAGACATTGACACGACCTGGCTTGCCTTGACGAGAACTCTGGAGAGCCCGTACAGTCTGACGTTACTGTAAGGAACTAGCTGCAAGCAGAGAGGGGTGGACTGTCTTGTAAATATACGTGTATACATGATGTCCTTTTTGTTTCACCCATTGTGGTACCTCAAATTTTGTCTTCCTTATTTTATTTTGCGAATTATGATTTTATTATGCCAGTAAATATAATTATTTTATCATTTCCATCCATGTTGTAAATTGCTATATTATTTAGTCGCCCCCAAAAAAGTGCCACTTTGGGATTTTTTTTCTCTTTTCTTTTTTTGTAATGCACTGTTATGTTTCGTGTTGTCGTCAATGTTTATTTGTTTTACTTTGGTTTTAAAAGCACAATCACTAAACTTTATTTTAAACCATTCTATCTATTAACCTTTTTGTCTTACCGGAGGAAAACAGGTATGACAAAAGAGTCTAGTTAATCCTGGTGATGATGATGATGGTGTAGGTAAAAGCTATAGGCTGCTTATGATGGCTGTATCTGAAAGGAGACTCCTTGCGTCATGATTGTCTTCCTCTCTGGTTCTGACGCTAGCTCAAATGATGGAACAAAAAAATGTTAATGTGAGTCATAGCTGCAATGTAAATATCTTTTCGCATTGACCATAAATCCAGCTATTGCACATTAATCCAACCGGTGACGTTGTCTACTAATGCACTTAAAGGAATGTTACGTACAGGAATAAGGAGTCACTTTGGGAATCTGGAGAGGTTGTAATTGGACAAGGAGAGTCTCTTTTCTTGGGAAGAGAGGGGTGACAGACCCCTGTTCTAAGGAGAAAGGGTGCTGTTGTTTATTCATAGGACATCTGCAAACATTGTTTCGTAAAGCAAAAAAAAGTAAAAATAAACAAAAAAAAAGATGAATAAAAAAGTTGAAACTACACATGTTTTTGTCCCGTCATGGTTATCCTAACTGAAGAGTCTGGGAAAAATATCACCATAAGGATCTACTTTCAGTTGCTCCCATTAGGGGTCACCACAGCGGACCATCCGTTTCCACCTCTTCCTGTCTTCTGCATCTCCCTCTGTCACATCCTTCCCTCACCACATCCATAAACCTCTGTGGCCTTCCTCTTTTCTGCTTCCCTGGCAGCTCCATATTCAGCATCCTTCTCCCAATATACCCAGCATCTCTCCTCCACACATGTCCAAGCCATCTCAATCTTGCCTTAGCCCCAAACTATCCAATTTGAGCTGTCCCTCTAATATACTCGTTCCTAATGCCGTCCTTCGTCACTCCCAGTGAAAATCTTAGCATCTGTCTCCTGCTCGTCTATGCTTGTTTTCTTGTCTCCTGCTTGTCTATCCTGTCTATGCATCACCATAAGGATCTCATATTGGTTAATTGAACACAAAATGGAGGTTGAACATCGTCACATAATAGCTGTATTTCATAAATAACACAAACAGTATTAATTTTTTGTGATTTATACACTAATCTCTTAACAGTGTGTGCAATATAACCGATAAGGGATCATAAAAACCTGTGAATATACGAGAAACTATTGAAAAAAGTAAAAGGGATGTTACTTTTACTGACACATTTATCACGGCTATAATGGAAAAGCGCTGCCATCATAATGCTCAATGTCACTACATCTATCGCATTTTAATTTGAAATCCATTCAAGCCACACTCGCCTGTAAGGCTACAATGCACCTCAAATCCCTGCACCCTGTCAACGGGTACGATCAATTTTCTTGCATCTGTGACTCAGTGGCTGAAAAGCTATTTCTGTTATATACGGTAGCTGTGCAAATATATTATACAATGCCAATTCCATTAGCGATCTCCATTATTCACAATATGAGCATTGCATGTCATTCGATAAAGGCTTGCAGAGCCACAGGAAGAAAAGCTAAAACCAATGGTAAAGGGATTATAGCCAATTTGACAGGCCTAGATTGTTGCCAATTAGGCGTAAGAATGTTTCAGCAAGGTTACATAAGACAGCGCATACAGTTCTCTCTCTCATCATTTACTAGCTGGACAGATAGCGGCTGATGTGGCAATACAAAATATCTTTAAAAGTGAAAGACGACTGTTGCCATAGAGAGACTCCAGACAGGTACGTGTCCTGATTGGAGACCGAAATACAATCGTTCCAGTTTATTACATCTAACCTGCCAACTGCTTGCTCTCACAGACGCAATAACCTGGCCTGTGGGAGCCTTTAATGTCACCCAATCTCTGTCTGGCTTATTCAAACACCAGTGAGGTGGAGAGAGAGAGAGAGAGAGAGAGAGAGATGGTTCCTCCCATCTCTACTCCCTTTTGTGCCTCATAGAATTGGAATGGAGGTCCTGTTTTCACAAGCTAATGACTAGCGCTGCCCACCGCACGTTGTGGAGTCTCGAGAGAGCGCTCTTGAGTCCTCCACTGGAATCCATCAGACGGATGAGAGATCCTACAGTAACTGTTATCCCCTGCCGACGGATTTATGGTGACAGTGGTGGATATTTGCCCATTTACAGATATTAATAGTACACACTGGACGGAGGTGATTTGGGATGAGAACATACATTTAAATTGTAATGGAAAAAAAAAATCAAAGCTGCAGACAGATTTTAATCCTCTATTCAAAACCATGACAAAGTCATCATGTTTAAGAAAAACACCACTGCTTAATATTGCTAATAAGCAGCATATCTAATTTGTGACTAATTTGGTTTGACATCTGACCTTTGTGGCATTTACAAAACTGCACTCGTGGAGGAAAGCACTGATAGTTTAAAAGGTAGTGGTGGGTTTTCCAGATTTTTCTGTGTATACAAACAGTAGGAGTGTCTTTTTCGAAGTGAATTACTTGAGCCTTCCTTCCTCTTTCTCAGTATATATGTGCTTTTGAAGCTGCCATCCTCCTTTCACTGCCCCCAGGTGTTCCTTAATAGGCACCTTTCTAAACAGGAACAAATTTGGAACAGGGGCAAGCATCCCCTTATGCCGCTATCCATCATTTTAATGACTAGAGGTGTGTCCAGGCCTCACAATGAGATGCAGGTGATTAAGGACATTAGATGAATAAACAGGCTGCCGGGGTTACTCACCCCATAATGATGCGACTATGCAGGATGCCCAGATGAGGGCAGGTGGGCTTTGGTTTTTTTTGGTACTTCCAGTTACTCTACCTGTCTGCTTTTGGAAGGACTCCATATGCAGACTTGGCCAGCAACAATTTGATGTGGAGTGTTGGGGTGAAGAAAGGTGAAAACTCAGTGTGCGTTTGTGTGTCTGTGAGAAGATACAATTTTATTTGAATGCGCCAGTGGATGCAGATGTTATTGCATACTTGTGTGTTTGCACATTTAATGGAAATGTTGAGCATGGCAGAGGCGAAACTACCATATATGGGTGGCATGGTGGCGCAGGGGTTAGCACTGTCGCCTCACAGCAAGAAGGTCCTGGGTTCGAACCCCAGGGTTGTCCAACCTTAGGGGTCCATCCCAGGTCATCCTCTGTGTGGAGTTTGCATGTTCTCCCCGTGTCTGCGGTGGGTTTTCTCTGGGTGCTCTGGTTTCCCCCACCATCAAAAAAGACATGCATGTTAGGGTTAATACTCCTGTCTGTGCCCTCAACCGGGGCATGGCAAGATGAACTGGAGTTGGTCCCCGGGTGCTGCACAGCAGCTGCCCATTACTGCTAGCTACACAGCTAGGATGGGTTATAAAGTATCTCGAAATCTTAAAAAATCAAAAAAATATGCAGGTAATGCAGCTGCACTGGGGCCTGCAACAATTTAGGGCATACACACACAGACCCCTCTTTATCTCGCCACTACCGTATGTTCAAAAATATGCAAAGTGTGCCCGTGCGTAATTATGGACATGTACACTTCTGCTTGGCAAAATCCACTCAGAAGAGTTAGCTAGCTGGCAAAGTGTCAAGACTTCACACAGTGCGCCTATGATGTTAATAGAACTCATTATTTATTTGACTAATAATAGAACTACACACTTGTGTATGCACAGACATGAATAATGTTGTGTATGTGTGGGTGCACCATCTTGCATTGCGGCCTGGTGCTGAACTCATTACGCTTGTGGATAAAAAAAAGTTTTTGTCAATGTATTACTCATATTTTTGTCATGTTTTGCTTTGCAATTTTCATCAAATTTGGCATAGTGTGTATGTGGTCATAAAGAGTGAAATATATTTGAATATTATTATATTATTATATTATCATACATCATGTACAAGTTTGGTGCCAAAGGATCCTTAAAATCTGAATGTTTAACAAAAGGTTTTATTTTACATGGTCATGCATCAGATATGCTTTATTGATAAAAAAAATGTGTCAGCTAATTGTTTAACACTGAAAATTATTGAACTAGATAAAAATGCAATTATTTCTGCAGAAATTTGCCTTTAGCACATCAGCCTTGTACTTGAGGTTTCAGAGCAAATTTTGTCAAGGTCAATGAGAGCGCCCTAAAACAAAAAGGTTGAGAAATTTTGTTCAAAGCAACCTTTTGGTCACAGTCTAGTTTTATTTCTGCACTGCTTATTTATTTTAATGTTAGTGGAGGTGACCATAAACCGTGTAGAATGGTCTTAGTTCTTAAATCTATTCCTACAGTAATGAAAACAAGAGTAAGTTAACATGCCTTAAGAGACGGTGCATGGAAAAGCATGGTATCATATATCAGATTTGCCTATCAGTTTGGGAAGTACTCGTTTTCAAGACATCAAGTGCATAGCAGCTTCAAATATGGAGGTAACTGTCGAGATGAAAATTTGGCACATAAGATATAAACATGTCCCTTGTGGAAAGAGACCTCACTAATTAGTTGTGTCCATTGTGCTTTCTCTCCATCCTCCCTTTTGGAAACGAAATACTATACCTCAGGATAAATCACATGTTCACGTGACGTATGAATTAAAGTGTCGTTCCAAAGACAGGATTGCTGGCATTTCTAATAACTGATACCTTGTCTCACCAAATTATTTCAGTTAGAAAATTAACCCATACTGTGAGTTAAAATTAATGTGAAGGAATCCTTTTAAGATTTCAAATAGTTCAGTTTTTGGCAGAAGTTGGCAACAAGTTTTGTTTTATAGCTATGTTGTCAACAACTGATGAATTGTGGGTAGCTTTCTTTTTTTTCCCCACCCTCTGCAAACTTGATCTGATACGTTTCGGAATTAAAACGCCTTCAAATTCATAAAACATTCATCTCGGTTCTTCCTTTTCGCCTTCATTTCCATTCAGACTTTCAAAAACTTTGAAAGCACTGTTGCTCTCCGCTTACTTCCCATCGGCGACAAACTAATTTCTTTTGTGCAAATTCATACAATCTCTCAGTTCTGATCGCACAAACCGCTTCATTAACCTCCTTTCCAACAAAACTAGGAGGCAAATGAGTGAACAGCTGTGTGTTGTCTGCTGTTCCTGTCAGCGAGGAACTCCCCATCACAGGTGCAGGCTGTTCAGACAATGCACCAGCACCTCTCCACAGCCATTCACACTGCAGCTGCAGGTCAAACACCACCCCTTCAGACAATCAATCAAAACTCATTTGGCTATAATGATCAACAGAACCAGCTCGTCAAAAATCAACATCACCACAAAGTTGTTGTTCTTGTTTTTTTAGTGCTTAGCTCTCTAGCCTGTTTCAATTTTTTTAATTTTTTTTTTAAAAGAAGCTGAGATGAGTTATTGTCAAATTTAGACTTCAGCGGCGAGCCTTCGGTTGGTGTGTAATGACAGAGGAAGTGTGGAGAGGAGCCAAAGCTGATCTTTTTTATTGTTTTAATAACTGGGAAGTGATCTCGGTGATTTGTACATCCATTTGTCACTTAGCCAGTCATTCTAACCGTCCTTATTTAGTGCCTACGGGGTCTACACAATTAACCCAGAGGAATATAGCATCCACATCTCATCCCCCAGAATCGTTCCTCGCTCAGCTCTTTCCCTGCATACCTCTCTGCATTTGTAGGCTGACATCACCCTCCGCAATGAGTCATGGACATACTTGCCATCAATAGGGTTATGATATTCACTAATAATACCATAAACCATCTCATTGATACATCATATGGGATCATTTCACCATGTTTACTACTCCAGTACCAACAAATCTGGCTAGCATTATGATAAGCAACAGATTTCTCACTTTAGGTACCTGATCTCAGCTCGATTACATAAACACTAGTGCTGCAACTAAGGTTGATAGTCGACTAGTCATGGATTATTGAAATTGATTAATCGACTAGTCAGATAATGAATCACACAAAACAATAGCTCTTACTTAGCCATCAGCTTTTAAATTTAGCTTGAGGTTGTTTTAGGCATGTGCTAACTAACAATAAAAGACAATAAAGATGACTACTTCATTCAAAAATACGTATTTTATTAAACTTTGTTGCTCCTTAGGCTACTACTGATACTACTACTACTTTCGGCTGCTCCTGTTACTGGTCACCACAGGAGATTCAATTTCTTCCTGTCCTCTGCATCTTCCTGTCTACAACTGATACAAAATATAAATAAAAAATTCAAGTTTTTGAATTGTCCATTTAAAACCAAGGAGAGGCAAATTGCTGATATAAAAAGAAAAAAAGTGTCAATTTTTTCTGTAAACCAAGGACAGGCAAAGTAGCAGCAGCAATAAAAATAAACAACAAAACAACAAACAAAAATAGTTTTCCCTCAATAAAAAGAAAATAAAAGTGCATTTTGTGCTCAACATTCCGTGGTCTACAGAATATGCTGCAAGTTGCAACTACATGAGGCTACATGTCAATCACAGTTTATTCGAACTGATAAAAGCCAGCATCTCCTCATGGTCTCGAGTGAGGCTTGCCCTCTTCTGAGAGCAGATATTCCCCGCTGCAGAGAAGATTCGCTCTGACAGGGTGGATGTTGCAGGAATGCACAAAAAAGATCTTGCCAGATTTGATAGTGTGGGCAAACACCCCTCATCTTCCTTTTTGGATATTGCTGGCTCTGAGAAGTACATTTGAACTTCATTTCTCACCATTTTGGATCTTCTGGTCCTCCTGGGTTTCCTCTTCCTCCTCACTCAGATTGTCTGTCAGATTGAAGGAGGTTATCCAGTGCTGATTTTTCCGCTGGAACATTGACCTTCTTCTGCTGTTGTTCTGAGTCACAGCCATGTATCCCTGTCTCCTCCTTTGCTTCTTTGATAGCAAGGACTTCAACTGTCCCTTGCACCCTTGTGCTATCTTCAGCTGCCATAAACTTCAGCTTTCGAAATCTTGAGTCAATAGCAGCTGCAAGAACAAGTGGCTTGTCTCCCTCTGCTGAGATGGTGTCCAGACTCCCCCATCTCTGTTATTTCTTTTCCTGCACTGGCCGGAAAGGCTTTTCCTGGGCTCGTCTCAAAACAGGTTTGCTGTATGGACCATTGCAGGCTTTTTACCAGCTGTGGAAGACATGAAGCGGTTGCATACTCCTGTCCACTAAGGTAAACTGTAGCACATTCAAAAGGATGCAAACCTTGCACCAGCTCTTCAAGCAGCACCCATTCATTGATCTGGCCTCAAGTCGAAATAGTGTTTGCCCCTTGGAGTTACCTCAGGATCGGATAGAGTCACAGTGACTGGCCAGCGCTGTTCCAGGAGTCTCTCTACTATGTAGTACATACTGTTCAATCTTGTACTGACATCCTGGATCAGCTTGTGCTGTGCTGTGTTCATTTGCTGCCATTTCGCCATTTCATCTTCAGTTTTGTATTGGCCAGCTCGCTTCTCCTTAAGTGTTCCACTAAGTTTCTCGAAGCACCTACAGCTCTGCTTATGCTGGGCTCTTTGAGGGCACTGATTAACTATGAGCTGGAGCGTGTGCCCAGTGCAGCAGACAGAGGTCCAACCGTGTTGTTCTTCCAGCATTCGCATTACCACCACCACATTGGACCCGTTGTCATCAACGACTGCTTTTATTTTGGTAGGCAAGATGTCAAATTTTTCTACCACCTCCTCCATCCATGTCATCATGTTTGCAGCAGTATGCCTCTCCTCCAGAGGCATGGTGGCAAGGTTCATAATCTTTATTTGCCAACCTTCAGTGATGAAATGGCAAGACACTCCAAGATATGCCTCCGTGGCATGGCTGGTCCACACATCAGAGCTGTTGACCTCTTTTATAATCTCCTTTACCTTTAAAGACATCAGAGGTGATTTTAGTTAATATTTTGAAGTGCAACGACCCACACAGTGTACACAGTAAACATTCAAAAAAATCAGTTTTAGATTTTTATTTACATTATTGTGGCCATTGTATGACAGAATCAAATTAAATTATTGATCTGCGATCTTAATATTATTTCTTCATGAATTCTGTCATTATATTAAATATATAATTGCTTATATCAAATATATAATTGCTGTTGTGTGTGTGTGTGTGTGTGTGTGTGTGTGTGTTTATTAAACGCTTACCTTCAGAAAGGCTGTCTCATATTTCCATTAAGTGGGTGAAATGGGTTCTGGATGGCAGGGCTTATTCAGGGTTGAACTGGCGAATCATCGAATCATTGGTTGAAACCCTTCACCATCAACCACGGAGAGTGGCCTCATCTCATTGACCATCATTATTTAGTATTGACTCGGTGAGGGCAGTCGCTTGCTGCATTGTACACGTCTGCTTCTTTTGCATAAAGCCATTCTTCGGAGTCACATAAATTTGATTAAAAAGACATTTGTCACGCAAAAGGGTAACATTACTCTTTTAGACTCTTAGAATCCTGCACGCAGTATAGACTGAGTTGTATTGGCTTTATGTTAAAAGCCAAGACAACTTCGTCTATACATAGACGAAGCTAGCTAACAAGCTAACTATCTTACCGAGGCATGTCCGCATCGTCCAGATGTCCAACATGCCTCCTCTTCACATGTTCGTGCATTACTGAGGTGCTCCCATGATAAGCAAGGTCCACCTTACAAATCTTGCAGGTCATCCAATTCTTTGCTAAGTTGAGGGTGAAATGCCCCCAGACTTTACTTGTTTTAGGACACGATGGTTTTGCATCAGCCGCCACCAATTTGCTGTTTTGTTTACCTGTCCTGTTGCTTCCGCTTCCGTTTCCGGTCGCTTTTGTGCATGTGCAACTCTCAGAGAGTTGGGAAGGAAGTAACATGCCTCACTCCTTAGCTACTTCCATCACCAGCTCCGGTGAAACGATGTTTAGTTCAGTTCCACAGCGTGAAATACATGCGCGATGACGTAACTGATGAATTGTTGACAATTAAATTTGTTGGCAACTAATTTTGTCATCGATTTCTGTCGACTACGTCGATTAATCGTTGCGCCCCTAACACACACACACACACACACACACACACACACACACACACACACACACACACACACACACTCAAAAAATATCCTCTCTTACACAAAACGACACATCGGCCCTCAAATTTGACATCAACCCATTTCCCCCCCCCCACATCTAAATGAACTCAAAAAAGTCCATTAGTCGAAGGCTTTCACATGCCAAGGTGTGAGGTATCCCCATAACGAATGAATAGAAATAACCCTTGAACCTGTGTGACTCTTCCTCGGGTGAGGAATGTTCAGTGTAAACACACAATAATGTGAACGCCATTGAATGTAACATGTTTTTATAAAAACATTTTGAAACGCGTGCAGCAAGACCTTGACATGAACAATCACAGGGGCTAAATGTAATGACGACATACAAAAGCCTGGCGGTGCTTGATGCTCAGCAAGGGCACATAATAGGGCTAAATTAGAGTGTTTTTTCAGTCAAATGGCCTGGGGCGGGGCGGGGATTTGAATGGCTGGTGTTTTGCAAGCATTGATGGATGGGAGGTATGGACATGGCTGAGTGGATGGCAGAGGTGTTACAAGTTGCAAGGTGGAGGGGAAGGGTGGTGGTGGATTTCAGTGGGTGTGGGCATCACTGGACCATTTTTGCCTCCATCCCACCCCCCACCCCCCGCCTCGCTCTTTTTCTTGACAAGCTGCTGACTGACTTAGTCGGGGAGATGAGACATGGATTCATCTTGCTTTGTGTGGCCTTGAGGCTGTTTTCTCTTCATGGAAGATGGCGGCTGTGCTTATGTTGCCATTTCAGTTGTTGTACCACACAGCTCTTTTTCTCTTCCATGACGGCGACCTACTTCAAAACAATAGCGACATAATTTTTTTCCCTTCGTTTATCCATTAATCAGTGTGTTTGTATGTTTTTCCGATTCAAGTAATGTGGATCAAATGGATAATTGCTAAAGAACTGGATAAAAATCAAATGGATAATTGCAATAGAACAAGTCCAGAACTTGTTCTATTGATTATTATTTTTCTACCCCTCAAAAAAGACTAATGAGCACCAAGAATTCCACTAGAAAGGTTAATACAATAATAAAATGTCAGGAGATTAATGATAATGTTTCTTTTCTGCCTATAGCCCAGGAGAAGAGGGTGACAAATGTCTTGCCCTTTTCACTCTGCAGTTCCCTATTTGAAAACTCTTTCTCCTTCTCTTCGACAATCTCTAGTGGTCCATCTCTCTCTCTCCCTCTCTCCTTCTCTTGCTCTTTCCCACCCGCACTCTCTCTCTCTCTCTCTCTCTCTCTCTCTCTCTCTCTGTGTTCCTCTTTGATTCTCCATTCCCTGTTTTTGTTCCTTTGTCTCATCCTTGTTCTCCTTCGGTGATCATGGTCTCCAGGGAATTATCTACGCTACTGTGCGCAAATGCTCTGGCTGTATGCAGCGACACAACACAGGAGATGTGCTTTGCTGCACCCTGTGTGAGGTTGTCAGTAAATGAATAGCATTGATCCATCTTCATTAGGAGGCTATGAGATTTCAACACGAGGAATATTCCTTCTGCGAAGAACAGAAATGCTTCCTTATGCACCGGACCATCAAACTGTACATGGTCATTCTCTAGAACCTCGGGAACATGGCCACTGAGCACATGATATTTTTGTGTTGCAAGAGATGCCTCCTTGTGTTTTGGTGTACACGGCTCAACTATTGACTAGTCTTATATTGAAGGTATATTTCTTTGGTCCAGATCTTAGGTTTACTCCTCTGTTGACACCTCCAATGTTCCTGCAGTACCACGGGCATGCTGTCCAAGTTTTAATCAACTCCGCATAATTGGAGTTATTCCCTGTCTTGCTGTATATTTCAATCCATCTGTATAATTACGTTGAATTAAAGTC
This sequence comes from Lampris incognitus, assembly GCF_029633865.1. Taxonomy (NCBI): domain Eukaryota; kingdom Metazoa; phylum Chordata; class Actinopteri; order Lampriformes; family Lampridae; genus Lampris; species Lampris incognitus. The sequence goes on along the minus strand of NC_079217.1, from coordinate 15,308,672 downwards.
TTTGTCAGAAGAAAACCGGGAGGGAGAGGGTTTCCACAGACCCTCCCCTGGCAATTCCCCCTCTCTGCACCACAGACAATTACACACCAGCTTGAGACAAAGAGGAAATTACCTCTTTTGTCATCTCATTTGTCACTGGTGGGGGCTCAACATGCACATAGCTATTCACCGTTACTGTGCGTCAACAATAACTAATGCGTTACTACAACCTGTGTGCTAGATACTCGCCCATATCCATCTCAGTATCACCAGAGTTATTTTTTTCACTTTGCAAAAAAAGTCTAATTCTTTGCGTTAGCTATTGTTGCGAGAGATATTTCTTGCCTTAGGTTTAGTTCCAGAAATGACAGTGGAAAATTGTAATCCTCTTCCTGGCTGTGGGAGCTTTCACCCAGCCATGCCTTGGTGCAGTAATTACATCAATGAGAAGAAAAGCTGTGGCTTGCAGGCAAGCACGGGTCATCATTACTCTGTGTGAAGCTACAAGCCCTAAGGTAGGCCATTACTGCAATGTGTCAATAGCTGGTCCGGCACTATGACTGAAGCCAAATGTCAGGGTCTCCAGAATCATGTGATCACTTCCTGCCTCTTGGTCAAATATTGAGACATTTACTGGGATGCCAATTAATCTTTCTTCAGTACTATGTGACCCTATGACATGATGAAGATTTCAGATTGTTAGAAGAAAATAACTGGACTGAAAATGTTGTTTGACCAACAGGATGAGTGGAGATGTCACCATTGGCATCTTTCCTGTTCTTTGCATAATTCCTGGACAGATTTCTACTGCACCAGCATGTTGCTGACTTTCATGTCATATGGATCTATCCTTGCTTTGTGTCCCTCTCATTTCCTCTTATCATCCATTCTGCAGCAGACAGCTGCTATATTTACCACTATATCACAGACATCTGCAGCATATGGCCAAATCACTTTAGCACCCCACACGGGGAGCAGTTTCCAATAACTTCCACCTCAATTCAGGATGTCCTGCATTAACCATGAAGCCACTGTGCCAAATCAAATACAAGGTTGCCCTCGCTATATCTGCCACATGACTGTCTCTTTTTAAAATGTGCTCTTCATTCTGAATTCAACCCAGTCAGTTTGCAACATAAAGCTTGCTTTGGTGTGATTTGCAAGGATAAACTTTATCATTGACAGCAAAGGGACTAAGAAACCATGTACTTTGTGATAATGATGATTGTAGTAATCACAGCAAAAGCCTTGTGATGTAATGGCTACAAAAATCCTTACATAGACCATGTCATGGCAATGGCCATGGCACGACCATGCGTCTACTATATCTCTTTCTCTGTCCTTAATTGGAAGTGATCCATCCTCTTCATCTTCATCTGTTGCCCTGTCTCTGTTATCCTCCTCATATCCTGGCTGAAGCATCAATTCCTGTCTTCTCCAGTTCTATCCTGCAGCAGCCTTCTCCCAGTCTCCAGCTTATTGGCTGCACATTTAACACTGACCTTCCCCTCACTCCATCTTCCCATTTTGACCTCTTGCCCCATCTTCCCCTTTTTTCATCTCGCCGTCAGCAGAATTCCCCCCAAACTTCCCAGCAATTGCCACTTTCCAACCAGTGCAATGTTTTTATGACAGGCAATTTAGACAGTGGCAGGATGCATCTATCTCCTGTGAGGCTGCAGAGTGGCCAGTTTGTCTCTCAGAGCTCCCCGTTTCACTCAGACTCTTATCAGGGCCCAAGGCTCTTCACATCTTCATCTGAGTGTTTGGCCCCTGCTGGCTCTGCTCCGGGGCCAGCTCTTTGAATTCAGTGGCATATAACATTGGAGACAGGCCACTGAATAACCACAAAAACTGGTCAAGGAACAATCAAGGATGCTTAAACGCAAACCAGTACGAGATCAATCTAAAGAAGTAAATCATTCAGACTAATTCCACGTACAGTAATATTAATCATTTGACTTTTCAATTTGACTTTTCAATCAATATTCTAATGGATCATTGGGGGAGAGGGAAAAATGTTCTTATAAAATCATCTGCAAAGTAGAGAGAGATAGGCTGCATGTAAACCTTTTGTGGTAAACCAAATTCCACGATAATTTTAACTCCGCTGTTTTACTAATGATCAATAAATTATTATGACCTACCTATTATGACCAGCTAAGCTATGTATTCACCTAGGTTATGTTATGGTGGCCCAGAAATGCAAAAAACAAAAATATTAAAAGAGAAAAAGTTGAAGAAACACAAAAACTTTAAGAAAATTAAAGAAATAAATAAATGTGAAGACGCAAAAAATATGAATTAAAAAACAAAAAAAATATAAAACACGAAACTTTCAGAAAACAAAACCATTGTGAAAACAAAAAAATAATAAGAAAACAGAAAAATGCTGAAGAAACAAAAACATCAAGACACCATAAAAATATTTAAAAATACTATTTTTTTCCAAAATGTTTTTGCATTTTTATTTTGTGTTTTCTTAATATTTTGCACTTCAGGGCTCTTTTTTTTTAAACATGGAAGTGTTCCAGGCAACAGGGTATGCTGCAGGCTAATTAAGCGATTGAGTTTTCTTTGTCAACTTAACACTTTTATTTGTACATTCTAAACATCCTGCCAGAACTTTTGATGCCAGTTTCAACATGGTTCCAAGATCATGGAAACTGAATTACGAACATAGTTGTGACCAATGCCTGAAGCGATAGAGATAGAGATCATATTTACATAACAATGGATTCACAGATTTTAACAATGGATATTCATACATTATCCTCGATAAGATTGTATGAAAAAATGCAAAACCATTGTGAAAATAAGAATACATTTTGCTATTCAAAATGTTTTTGTGTTTCCTAAATGTTTTCATGTACCAAAGTTTTGGTGTTTTTTCACTTAGGGCTCGTTTCCAGACAGTGCATGGCTGGCAGTGGTGCTAACACAGACGCAGTTGGCCGCGGGGGGGGGGGGGGGGGGGGGGGAGTTCTCTTGCTTGTGTGTGTTTGCTCATTTCTGGGCCTGCCGACATCACTTGTGCCGAAATGGGCGTGGCAGCACAGTAGAGGGAGTGTCAGTCAAAATCAGGTGGCGCAGTGCTAGTTTGTGTCAAATAAAACCAAATATTATGCCTGTGTCACCGTCTGGTCAGACCACATCCTAGCTCAGACCAGTGGCGGTTCTAGACCAATTTTACTGGGGGGGGGGGGGCAGGCTGGGGCCAGTTGTGTTGTCAGAGGGGCACATTCGACCCGAGACAACAAGCTTTCAAATTTTTTAATTCAGTACATAAAGTAACAAACCCAGCCACTGAGGATGCACAATCCAGTGCATCCTTAGTGCCGGTCCCAAGCCCGGACAAATGGGGAGGGTTGCGTCAGGAAGGGCATCCGGCGTAAAATCTTTGCCAAATCAAATATGCGGATCATAAATAAGACTTACATACCGGATCGGTCGAGGCCCGGGTTACCAACGACCGCCACCGGTACTGTTAACCAGCAGGGTGTCGGTGGAAACTATGCTACTGTTGGGCAAAGGAGAAGGAGAGGGGGAAAGCATGTCCAGAGGCAGCTAGAGAGGAGGAAGGGTAGGCATGTGGAGGTGAGAGTTGGAACTTTGAATGTTGGCACTATGACTGGTAAAGGGAGAGAGCTGGCTGACATGATGGAAAGAAGAAAGGTAGGCATACTGTGTGTGCAAGAGACCAGGTGGAAGGGGAGTAAGGCCAGGAGTATCGGAGGTGGCTTCAAACTCTTCTACCATGGTGTGAATGGGAGGAGAAATGGGGTAGGGGTAATTCTGAAGGAAGAGTATGTCAAGAGCGTGCTGGAGGTGAAGAGAGTGTCAGACAGAGTGATGAGTATGAAGCTGGAAATTGAAGGTTTATTGCTGAATGTTATCAGCACATATGCCCCGCAAGTTGGGTGTGAGATGGATGAAAAAGAAGAATTCTGGAGTGAGTTGGACGACATGGTGGAGAGGGTACCCAAGGAGGAGAGAGTGGTGATTGGAGCGGACTTCAATGGACATGTTGGTGAAGGGAGCAGAGGTGATGAGGAGGTGATGGGAAGGTATGGAGTCAAGAAGAGAAATGTGGAAGGACAGATGGTGGTCGATTTTGCGAAAAGGATGGAAATGGCTGTGGTGAATACATATTTCAAGAAGAGGGAGGAACACAGGGTGACGTACAAGAGTGGAGGAAAGTGCACACAGGTGGACTATATCTTATGTAGAAGGCGCCACCTAAAAGGGATTGGAGACTGCAAGGTGGTGACAGGGGAGAACGTAGCTAGGCAGCATCGGATGGTGGTCTGTAGGATGACTTTGGAGACCAAGAAGAGGAAGCGAGTGAAGACACAGCCGAAGATCAAATGGTGGAAGTTGAAGAAGGAAGACTGTTGTGTGGCGTTCAGGCAGGAGTTAAGACAGGCACTGGGTGGTAGTGAAGAGTTGCCAGATGGCTGGACAACCACTGCAGAAATAGTGAGGGAGACAGCTAGGAAGGTACTTGGTGTGTCATCAGGACAGAGGAAGGAAGACAAGGAGACTTGGTGGTGGAATGAGGAAGTACAGCAAGTTATACAGAGGAAAAGGTTGGCAAAGAAGAAGTGGGATAGTAAGAGAGATGAGGAAAGTAGACAGGAGTACAAGGAGATGCAGCGTAAAGCAAAGAGAGAGGTGGCAAAGGCAAAGGAAAAGGCGTATGGTGAGTTGTATGACAGATTAGACACTAAGGAAGGAGAAAAGGACTTGTACCGATTGGCTAGACAGAGGGACCAAGCTGCAAAGGATGTGCAGCAAGTTAGGGCGATCAAGGATAGAGATGGAAATGTGCTGACAAGCGAGGAGAGTGTGCCAAGAAGGTGGAAGGAATACTTTGAGGGGCTGATGAATGAAGAAAATGAGAGAGAGAGAAGGTTGGATGATGTAGGGATAGTGAATCAGGAAGTTCAGTGGATTAACAAGGAGGAAGTGAGGGCAGCTATGAAGAGGATGAAGAGTGGAAAGGCAGTTGGTCCTGATGACATTACCTGTGGAGGCATGGAGATGTTTAGGAGAGATGGCAGTGGAGTTTTTAACTAGATTGTTTAACACAATCCTGGAAAGTGAGAGGATGCCCGAGGAGTGGAGAAGAAGCATACTGGTACCGATTTTCAAGAACAAGGGCGATGTGCAGAACTGTAACAACTACAGAGGTATAAAGTTGATCAGCCACAGCATGAAGATTTGGGAAAGAGTAATAGAAGCTAGGTTAAGAGGAGAGGTGATGATCAGCGAGCAGCAGTATGGTTTCATGCCACGAAAGAGCACCAGATGCAATGTTTGCTTTGAGAATGTTGATTGAGAAGTATAGAGAAGGCCAGAAAGAGTTGCATTGTGTCTTTGTAGATTTAGAGAAAGCTTATGACAGAGTGCCGAGAGAGGAGTTGTGGTATTGTATGAGGAAGTCAGGAGTTGCAGAGAAGTATGTAGGAGTGGTGCAGGATACGTAGGAGGGAAGTGTGACAATGGTGAGGTGTGCGGTTGGAATGACAGATGGGTTCAAGGTGGAGGTCGGATTACATCAAGGATCGGCTCTGAGCCCTTTCTTGTTTGCAATGGTGATGGACAGGTTGACGGACAAGATCAGGCAGGAGTCTCCATGGACGATGATGTTTGCGGATGACATTGTGATCTGTAGCGAGAGTAGGGTGCAGGTTGAGGAGAGCCTGGAGAGGTGGAGGTATGCACTGGAGAGAAGAGGAATGAAAGTCAGTAGGAGCAAGACGGAATACCTATGCGTGAATGAGAGAGAGGACAGTGGAATGGTCAGGATGCAAGGAGTGGAGATGACAAAGGCATTTGAGTTTAAATACTTGGGGTCAACTGTCCAAAGTAACGGGGAGTGCAGTAGAGAGGTGAAAAAGAGAGTGCAGGCAGGGTGGAGTGGGTGGAAAAGTGTGTCAGGATTGATTTGCAACAGAAGGGTACCAGCAAGAGTTAAAGGGAAAGTTTACAAGATGGTTGTGAGACCAGCTATGTTATATGGTTTGGAGACAGTGGCACTGATGAAAAGACAGGAGGCGGAGCTGGAGGTGGCAGAGTTGAAGATGGTAAGATGTTCACTGGGAGTAACGAAGAAAGACAGGATTAGGAACGATTATATTAGAGGGACCGCTCAGGTTGGACGGTTTGGAGACAAAGCAAGAGAGGCAAGATTGAGATGGCTTGGACATGTGTGGAGGAGAGATGCTGAGTATATTGGGAGAAGGATGCTGAATATGGAGCTGCCAGGGAAGAGGAGAAGAGGAAGGCCAAAGAGGAGGTTTATGGATGTGGTGAGGGAAGACATGCAGGTGGCTGGTGTGACAGAGGAAGACGCAGAGGACAGGAAGAAATGGAAACGGATGATCCGCTGTGGCGACCCCTAACGGGAGCAGCCGAAAGTAGTAGTAGTAGTAGTAGTAGTACATAAAGTAACAGCGCACACACACACACAAAAAAAACCAAAAACAACATAAAATAGCATGATTGGTATTTGGGCTGGGTGGTACATCTGACCCGACTTTTTACGTTATAGCGATATATTTTCAAACAAGATATAGGATGAGACAATACTGTTTATATCGATATAGTTTGATGTTGCGTTAAAATACATAACCAGTTTCTTAACAGTGGGACGACCGGGATTTCACTCCTACCTAAAACGACCATGAGCGGTCAAATTGTTGGCTGGTTTTTAAACTCTATATTCTGTCAAGATAAATACCCAATTGAGATATTAATGCACTGCATAGGTTAGTATGTCTGTGAGGAAATGACTGACACCATAATTAACATTTTGACAACTATAATACTATTTTAAACAATTTAAACTTCAGAGAGACATGGTTGAACTTGGAATAGCAAAAGTGAAAATATTACATGAAAAATAAAACGGAAAACACATATTGCCAATCTAACAAATGTAACAAGGCCTATAAAACGTGAAATGTAAAAAAAAGAACTGAAAATAAATATTGAAACAGTCTCAAACGACCAAAACTTAAAAACTACTAGAATGACCATGGGCGGTCATTTTGACCAACACGGTTTTTAAACTCCATATTCTGTCAAGATAAATCCCCAACTGAGATATTAATGCATTACATGTGTTAGGATATCTGTTAAGAAACTAACTGACACCAAAATTGACGTTTTAACAACTTTTAAAACTCTTTTTCAAACAATTTAAAATGACCGCTGTCTAACGCCTGTAAATACAGACATTTTGGCAATAATTAAAAATCTAATTTAGACTATTTCTCTGCACTGGAGACTGCTAGTTTTTTTTTCTAGGACCGAGCAATGAACTTCACGAAGGAAATGCAACCAAAACACATGTTGGAAATAGTGACATGATGCACACAATCACACACAAATTACGAGCGCCCATTTTGACCACTCGTGGTCATTTTAGGTAGATCTTATCATAATTTTTTTATGCACAATTGATCTAAAACTCATTTTAAAGGCAAATATATGCAATTTTAGGAGAATTGGGGGAGTGGTATGTCTGTATTTTTTCCTCACAAAGTTGTTAAACTTTGAAAATCCAAAATATGACCGTTTTTGAATGTGGTTTGCATTCTCACAGATATGTCTATTTTTATTTAATATAGGGTATTTATTTTAGATAATTTTTCATTTACATGTTAATATATTGTGCAGCTGTATATTTTAAAACAGGGATGGAAACCCTGTCTTTGCATTTTATTTTGATCGGTTTGATCTGTTTAATAAAAGTGCTTGTGACATCTCACATGTGGCTTTGACTTACAGCTGAACATTTAGCCCACTTCATAGAAAATACCGAGATATAATTTTTGGTCCATATCGCCCAGCCCTAATTGGTATTTGTTTCAGTAACAGTATTTGTTTCAGTAACTTACAGTTACAATTTTACTAAATTACAATATTGAAAACAAAATAAAACACATTTCTGTTAGCTTCAGCTGACATTACAGCACATTCTTTGCTGCAACACTTCTTTATAAGGCTCAATGAACAGTACAAGCTCTACTGTACTAGAGGGTCTCTGCATCGCAGTCTGTATTTTTCTTTCTAGAACTTCAGATTACAGCAACTGTATTCTGTGGTTTTTGTGATTTTTGGCAAACTGATCAACAAATAAGTCAAGATTCAAAGCCTTTGCCCTCCTAGACTCAATACTTAGTACAACCAGATTGCCCAATCTCTCATTGGTTATGGCGGACCTGAGGTAAGTTTTCACCAGCTTCAGCCTAGAAAAACTCCACTCTCAAGAAGTAGAACTCAATGGGATCACGACTGCTATTTGGCAGAGTCTGAAGAGCTCAAAAAACACTTATTTATATGGCTCAATGAACAGTACCAGCTCTAGTGTACTAGGTTTCTACATCCTAGTCTGTATTTTCCTTTCTAAAATTCTGCTGAACTGATGTAGTTCATGCCCCAAGTCTTCAACATTTGAATCAAACAATCAAGCGAAAACAAAGCTGTCTCTTTCAGAAATGCATCACTTTTGAGATTTAGAGCTTGGATGCTATTCATTATGTCACAGTTTGTCTTTGAAAACCATCTATTAAGCTCATTGAGCAGCTGATCAATGACAGGGTAGAAAAAGGCTGTACAAAACCCATCTTTATGTGGTTCTGACTCTCTCTGACCAACAGTAGTCAGTACAGTGCTCACCAAGTTTAGAGCTTAGCCTTTTTTGTCGTTTTGCAGCTAGCTGTATTGCAGTACCACTTTGCTCAGGTATATAAGGTACATATAGTATAGCAATCAAGGATAGTATAGCAATTTTATATAAGGCACACATAGTATACCAATCAAGGATCGTAACAGACTGTACACTTCTACACGGACACACCATATGAACTAATTACACTGCTTTTCAAGCAGGCAAATATTTTTTCAATGTCACAAACCTGATGGTCCACTGCTTGTGGATGCACATGTACCTCTCTCTGTCTGTGTCTCACTCACACTCTGCTTGTATGTCACCCTCAGCCTCACTCTCAGGATCTTCATCCGTCTCTCCTTGCTGCTCTGCCCTCACTTTGAAAACCAGTCCCTCCAACTAAAAGGTCCTCTCGCTTTCTCTCTGTAGCACACTCCACTTCCTGCTGTTTCTCTTCCGCGCTCTCAACACCTGGATCATCTGGCTCTGTCTCGATGTCTGCCTCATCGTTTTTATTTTGGGAGGTAGCGAAATAGCATATAATGTCCTTTTTTCTCTTCATTTTGATTGTGAGACCAGCTATGTTATATGGTTTGGAGACAGTGGCGCTGACAGGAGGCGGAGCTGGAGGTGGCAGAATTGAAGATGCTAAGATTTTCATGGGGAGTGACGAAGAAGGACAGGATTAGGAACGATTTTTTTGAGGAACCGCTCAGGTTGGATGGTTTGGAGACAAAGCAAGAGAGGTAAGATTGAGATGGCTTGACATGTGTGGAGGAGAGATGCTGGGTATATTGGGAGAAGGATGCTGAATATGGAGCTGCCAGGGAAGAGGAAAAGAGGAAGGCCAAAGAGGAGGTTTATGGGATGTGGTGAGGGAGGACATGCAGGTGGCTGGTGCGTCAAAGGAAGATGTAGAGGACAGGAAGAAATGGAAACGGATGATCTGCTGTGGCGACCCCTAACGGCAGCACCTTGAAAAAAGTAGTAGTAGTTGATGTTAACTACAAAGCACAAACAACGGAGAGGAATTCACAACACTTCAGCAATCCAGAATATTAATATACTGTTGCTGGCTTGCTTGAATTAATGTGTTGTGGTAGCCTTTGCACTTACATTTCACAACTATATAGCAAAACCGATGGGGACAAACGTATAGCATGCCATCAACTAAGGCTAACCTGTCATGAAGAGACATTTTCTTCCAAACACTAAGGCAAAGCTTACAACAAGTTTTAACCCTTTCGCATGCAATTTATTTTTATGCTATGTAGCACGCATTACATTACACGATTCGTTGTGTTTTCATTAGCGTTATTACGCTTCTCATTGTTTTCAGTTAGCATTTGCTATAATTTTTAATGTTAAATCGCTGGTTCCTCAAAATTAAAATTAGCTAGAATTTTTATAATCTAGTTTTCTAATCGCATCGGTTGTAGCATACGTGCTAAACGGCTAATCACACCGACATGACCGTACGCGCAAAAGGGTTAACGTAAGCAAACTGTTAGCTGTAGCTGTTTACACTGGTTGCGATTAAGTTAACTTGTCAACAACATTTCCTGACCAGAAGTCTTACCTGTAACAACGGCACAAATAAAATAGTTTTGCTCACCTTCAATTCTTCGTGGTAGTCTCGCAACGTTTAGCTTTGATTCTTGCTTGGTTGGCACTAGAACGCATCGTCCGGAGGGAGGTGGGAGGGAACTCCGCTGCACGTCATCAAACGCTCACATGGGAATCTCGCATTATGTTGCTAGCTAGGTAGCTTTACAGTTATTTAGCTGTGTGTGTTTTACAATCCACGTTGACATACAGTTTGTTAGTAACGTGCGAGGGGGCGGCGTCTAACTCAATCTCCTGTTTCCTGCTGCTCCTAAACTGAACTAGCCCCTACCCAATCATAAGATTGGTCGATTCCGCTGTGCGTATTTGATGACGTACAGCGGACTTCCCTAACACCAGACGATGCATTCTAGCCATATCATTGCAAGAAATCGATAATTTTATTATTATACGTTACAATATATACTCTTTGTTCGAAGAGAAGGATACTGAATATCATCACCTTCTTAAAACATTGGCCTAAGTCATATTTTCAAGTTTTTCAAAAAACAGAATAAACTGACAAAATTTTGTTTCAGTTTGTTTATTCTGTTTTTTAAAAACTTGAAAAAAAGACTTAGGCCATTGTTTTAAGAAGGTGACGAGAATAAACTGACTTTTTTTCAGTTTATTCTGTTTTATTTTTTTTAAACTTGAAAATATGACTTAGGCCATTATTCTAAGAAGGTGACGATATGGAGCTGCCAGGGAAGAGGAAAGCTAAAGAGGAGGTTTATGGATGTGGTGAGAGAGGACATGCAGGTGGCTGGTGTGACAGAGGAAGACGCAGGGGACAGGAAGAGATGGAAACGGATGCGCATGGAAAACAACATGGTAACGGGGATTTCAAGATTTCATTCAACCCGAAAGAACGAACTAATTGCCTTGGCTAATTGGTCCATGATCACAACTATTTACGATATCCTGCTGTGTTCATAGAATGCGCAGGAAAGAGAGAAAGACGCTTGTGAGAACGAAGACACGTTAAACGGTAGCCTGTCAAATAACCACGTTTGCGTGTTGTCTCATATCACATTGGAATTGGTTAATGTCTGTTATATGCACACCTGGCAACTCTGCACCTCCCAAACAAGGACATCAGTTTCCTCCTGGGAGAAGCTTTTCTGCCTTAGCTGGTCTGGACTTCCTCCGTCAATATGAAACTGACAGTTCGCCATGACAAGAAGCACGCTGCTTTTAAAGGGAATGAGAGGCACTGGTTTGATTGGCTGTAATTGAAGACAGCCCCCACCACCCCCACTGATTATTTATTCCTTCTAATCAAACCCTTTTACAACTGCGCCTCCGTTGCGCCCGATTACGTCAGTGCAGTATGTACCGAAATGAGCAAAAAAACAAAAACAAAAAAAGTACTGGCCACCCCTTAGATCGACTTGCGCAGTGAACTAGCGTCAGCACCCTCGACTGCGCTATGACCTGGAAACTAGAGCCCTCAATGTTTTTCTGCTTTCTTGATTTTTTGTGTTTTCTTAACGTTTAGTGTTTTCACAGTACTTCGGTGTTTTGTTAATTACATTACATTACAGTCATTTAGCTTACGCTCTTATCCAAAGCGACTTACAATAAGTGCATTTAACGTAGGAGATCAGGAGAACTACTAGTCATCAGAGGTCATAAGTGCATCTAAACAAGCATCTAAGAGCAAAACCAGTGCTAAAGTAAAAGTGCAAGAAAGAGATTTTTTTTTCTTTTTAATGAGTGAATACAATAAGTGCTAAGAACAAGTAATGTATTTGTTGTTTTGGGCTGCTGTAGTCATGCCTTTCATCTCCCATCAAGTCTCCTTTAAATTGAAACCTTTATGCTTAAACTTTTAAAAAACCCAGCTAGACTCTGTTAAGAGCAGGGAACCCATCAAATGTGACTCTGAGTTCACATACATTAATGTTTTCTCAGCTCTGCCGGTCCTACGCAACAATTGGCTCCGGCTGCCTTGCTAACCAAGTCCTCTGTTGCTCTGGGCATGAGATCTGTGCAGCCAGCAGAGCCTGTGAAACTACAATGAGCTAATGCGGCTGCACAGAAGAACAAAACAAGCCATAAGTAAATTGTAAGCCAGTTTACATCGGTTTGAATTGTCTTGTTTAAAGTTATCTTATTCAAGTAGTGTTTTGCTGCCTGTAGTCTGTGTGTAATTCTGCTCAGCTGCATAAGGGCTGTATTCGACCGCTTAATGGTCTGCCACTTCTTCTATATCCTCTTAAACATTCATGTAATGAGCTGCAGCACCACAACACTGTTAAGATTAATTATAGATCAGTTCAATTAGATACATCCATACTGCAGCCGTATCTGATTACAAGACCGGGAGAAAGGCCTACGGCAGAAACATTTCACCAGTTATGTCTTTGAGGGCATGGCCAAGGGGGATTAGCATAAATATCTCTCTTAAAAAGGAGGACAAATCACATGCCACGGTTTTTTTTTTTTTGTTGCCACAAGATGTAGGTTTTTTTTTTCAATTTGTGTTTGTAATTAGGTTGTGCAGCACCCAGACATCCAGCAGATAATCTGGCCTTTCTGTATTAGACGAGAAGTGGACCGTGAAAGTAATTGGTGAGTGAGGCACAAATTGGATCTTAGCATGATGCGATTTTTATCCCTCTGAGGCAATATTTGCAAAGCGATTAGAACAATGCTTCTACCGCTGCGTATTTTCAAAATACTTTACTTCGTACATGTAGCGTTCACAATCAAACATTTAACGGGTCCAGTAATCAACCCTTGTGTGGAAAGTATTACATGAAGCTAACCATAATTGGGAAGAGAAGGTGGAAAAAAAACTTTCAAGTTTAAGTCCTAGCTTTTGCTGCCTTTAAACAAAGAATAAATAATGAAAATAAATTCCAAATGGTTTTTAATCAGTCAACTGTTTCAACACAGTTCCAATACAGTTCCTATCAGATGGTGCCAAAATACACCGCCAAACCAACCACGAAAAATATGGATTGCAGCGCTGTATTGCAAGACATCCCACAAAGAGAACAGAGCTATTCTCTGCCGCTGTCAGGCACCAGAGAGACATGTAGCGTGTTTTACTAATCATTGTGTGAGACACTTACAAATAACATGATTAGAGAGAAATTCATCAGCCAGTAATTTTGGTCGGCAATGAGATCTTGAGCTTCAGCGCTAACCACCGGGGGTGCGGTAAGCCAGCCAGACTCATACCGGTGTGACCCTGGCATCAAAAGCACAGAGACTGGATATATCTGCAGTCCGGGGTTGCTTCCAGCTGATAAATGTGGTTTTTATCATTTCAGTAGAATTCTGGCCTGCCTGCCTGGCTGAATACTGAAAAGGTCTATCATGCGACAAATAGAAGTAAGGACTGTTTTGTCTGAAAGAGGTTTCACTCTGAAGGCACTGAGGATGTGGGAGACTTGATAGAGACTGAGATGAACTCCAAGCTCTCTGTGAGACAGGTACAGAGGCTCCAGTGTGGGAGAAACTAGTTCCACTTCCAGGAAATGGTTTGGTTGAAGTGAAATCATGGTTTACATCAGCGGTATTTGGCCGAGCTCCCCTTGCCGTTTACATCCCGTCTGTAATCTTATTGGGGAGGTTAAAACGGTGGAAAATGGTTGGGTCCCTTATCCATTATGCAGGATGCCTGTGGGCATGAACTGCCATCAATTACCTGCCTCAGTCTTTTTCATACTGAGCAAAAAGGAACACCAACACCTCAGGACACTGTCCACACATGTTAAAATAGGGACATCTGAAGAGAGGAAAAGCCGAGACAGCAGAAAAATTGGGCAGAGAAACAGGTGAAGGCGTTGAACATGTATCAAGCCGCCTGTCATGTATCTCCTGTCAAGAGTTGGAAGAGAAATCAACAAAAAGGTCTGCTTGACAAAATGGTGTCAAGAAAATAGAATAGAAGAATAAAAAAGTAAAGTGCAGGAGAGAATGGGTGGTGGAGAAGAACGGAGGTATTGAAAAGACTGATAGGGGAGAGGGGCAGGCAGAGCAATGGATGAGCAACTGGGCAGTCAAGAGGCAGAAAAATGTTCCCGTTGTGTCTTACAGAGGACTGTCAGGTCCCATAAGAGCAACGTGGTAAACGGGAGGCAAAAATAGCTCCCAGCATTGTGTGGTGGTCAAGTAAACAACCCCCCCCCCACCCCTCTGGCGTGAACCAGCGTGTTTGATGTGGAGGAGGAGCAGTGAACGATTTTGACATTTTTGCAATGTTTGGATGCCTCTCATATTGTAAAGCACAGTAGAGGATCATCCATCACAAGAGGAGAATGTGGTGTTCAGGAAGTGCATTCACAGAGCAGGAGCCCCAACACCTCAAGCAGAGCTTCTCAACCATTAAAGTGGGGGTGAAAATAGCACTGCCTCTCTCCACATCTATCTCTGTTGCCCCTCTTATATCTCTCCTTCTTTTCCACCATCTCGCCTGTTCCCCTCCCCTTCTTGGATTCTTTTAACATGCCTCCATCTCCCCATGTTAATTTGCTGCTTCAGTGACACACATCATTGGGGGGAGTCATTTCTAATAACCCCTGCCAAGCCCCCCGTGCAAGAGCCTTTGAGTCATGCACAGAGATGTCATCCAAATTATTGAGCATAATGGCGACAATGACGCATTTCCAAAGCCCTGCTTCCGTGTGACATGACTGCAGTTCGTTCAACATCGCCGACCGGTCCTCCAACACCTCTCCTCCTCCCCCCTGCTCTTCAGATAGGAACTTCCCTCTCTCGTGTCTTTGAGGAAGAGCACACACTGAGCCGCTCTTCAGGGGTGAATCATTTTATTTCCCTGAGCGGTTTGCCCTAAATGACAAAAATCTCTTATTTCTAAGGGAACTCGGCATGTCGCACCCTCCTCAATGTCACCTCCTTATCACAATTCATAGTGTGGCTTTCCATTTTAAGGGGTTTGAAGCAAAAGAAAGTTTGATGTTTGTTCTCCCTATTTTTTTTTTTCCCCTGACTGGAGTCACAGTAGAGTAATTATGCATTCTCCCAGGGCTGTCATGCGTGATGTGTTGGTGACATTTCCTCTCGGCTGCTTTGTTGTTGAAGATCCAAGGCAGAGTGGATTGTCAGAGTCCAACATCTGCCGCTTGCTCCCCGGCTCTGTGCATGCCAACTCTCCCCTGCTAAGAGAGGAACGGCACACAACGAGAGGGATTTTTCTGTAGGCACGCATGTAGTATGTATGTATGTATATGTATGTATGCATGCATGATGGCCTGGTGGCCTGTCCAGGGTGTCTCCCCGCCTGCCGCCCAAAGCCTGCTGGGACAGGCTCCAGCATCCCTGCAACCCTGAGACCAGGATAAGCGGTTCAGATAATAGATGGATGGATATTTAGTTGTCTACTAAGAAAGTTACAAACATATGGCATTGGATGTTGTGGGATCATTTGGATCCCAACAACCTTTTGCCCCAGAAGAAACAGCTAAATTTGCTGAGAGGCAGATAAATATTATCTTACTCTGATATATAGCCAAAGCAGTACAAGGGGGGGCTGCAGCTATCAGATCTCGAAAGCTATTTTCCAGTGAAAGTCTTACAGCTCATTCATTTCTCCATGTTTGCTCAGCAACTCCAGAAAATGGTCTTGGATGCACAGATCATGCCACAGCATGCTGGATAAAAAATAAAAGAATAAAAAAAACATCACATAAAAAAAGCAGATGCCTTGGTGATAAAGACAATTAAACAAGCAGCTGCGCCAACTGTTACTCCTTGTGACCAAATGACAGGAGAGGGACTTAAAATTGTGAGAGGATGTCTACACCAACAACCGACAGCCTAAACCTCATCAACTGCAGCAGGCACTCAAAAAGCTAAATCAGCACCCAAAGGACATAACAGTAAGGGAAATAAAAGAAAAACAAGCAATGACTTAGAAAACTAGCCCCCCCCCCCCCTCTCTCTATTTGGAAACAGCAAAACAGAAAATATCAGGGAGAGCAAAATCTGCACATGGTCAAATCAAATAGAAACCTTTCTAATGCTGCTGTATACAAAACAAAAACAGACAAATAATCGAAACAAACCACAAAACACAAGAGGGATAAATTCACAATAACAGAAAATACTTGGTGAGCAAATCAAGTTCAGTCTGCTCCAATAGAGGTAGGTCATTGCTGGCCACTCTCACAACCAAAATGCGTACTGAGGGGCGAACCAGTATTTTACTAACTCATCTAAGGCTCCTTGCAATGCATTGGATAACCTTTCATAAGGAAGAATTGATAGTAAAAAGACATGCAGGTTAATACTCCTGTCTGTGCCCCTGACCAAGGCAATGGAAAGAAGAACTGGAGTTGGTCCCCAGGTGCTGCAGCAGCCCACTGCTGCTATACGTACAATAGGATGGGTTAAATGCAGAGGACAAATTCATTGTAACCATACAATGTCGAATAAAGTGGCTTTCATTTCATTTCATAGTAATTTATCATACCACACTGATGACGCAGGTGGATGTACGTCAAGCCAAACACACAGGACTGAAAGGCGTACAACCTACAACTTACCACAGAAGGTTGAATGAGTTCATCTGGACAGAGGTTTATTGGGGGAAATGTTTCATCCCTCATCTAAGTGACCTCTTCAGTCCCAACTGACTGCAGCTATCCCCACCCTTATAAAAGATACAGTGGCATAACGACCCAAACAAACGACCAGTTTCATATGCAAATTGCCGTGACCATTAACTAGGGTTACAATGGCCATGTGTACTATTCACAGAGGATTTGGGAATGTTTGCAATCACAGCATTGTAAGATGGTGACGGATGTACTCTTAGCCGCCCCCCCCCCCCAATTCGGTTCAGCGATGGTCGTTCCCTCTTCACATAGACGGCCTCTTTGACTCCCCGTTCAAACCAGCGTTCCTCCCTATCAAGGATGTGCAAATGAACTGATTCAACTTCCAGCGATGTCCTTACCTGGATTATTGAGCATGCATAAAGACTACAACATGATACGAGGAAACAGTTTTGGATCCATTTCTATTCTCATTCTCAATCTCTATTTGAGCAGAAGACCAGAGTGCTGTAATCCATGGACATGACTACTTTAAATAAAAATAAGTGCCAGGTTATTTTTGGCTATTTCAGCGTGCTGCAGAGCATGAAGTCATCATATTTACTACATATTTCAGGAGTCACATGCAGTTTATTCATGATCTTATATTGTGTTTCGTGTGATTTGTCTAGTCTAGTTTGTGCCCCCCCCCCGTTTTTTCTCCCTAATTGTATCCGGCCAATTACCCACTCTTCCGTGCCGTCCCGGTCACTGCTCCACTCCCTCTGCCGATCTGGGGAGGGCTGCAGACTACCACATGCTTCCTCCGATACATGTGGAGTTGCCAGCTGATTCTTCTCACCTGACAGTGAGGAGTTTCACCAGGGGCACATAGCACGTGGGAGAATCACGCTATCCCCCCCCCCCGAACAGGTGCCCCGACCGACCAGAGGAGGCACTTGTGCAGTGACCAGGACACATACCCACATCTGGCTTCCCACCTGCAGGGTTGCCCGACAGCTGGAGGTGACAGGAATTTGAACCGGTGACCCCCCGTGTTGGTAGGCAGTGGAATAGACTGCCATGCCACCCGGACGCCCTGCTGCAAAGACTTTAATGCATCGGCCCGATGTATATCATGAAAAACAAGCTTTATCACCTGCACCCCATTTTAACGCAATGGCGCAATTCATACCCTCACTTTCTTTCATGAAAGCCAACGTAGATTGGAAAAAACTCCACCCTCATGATAGTTTGGCTCCTCCCTCTCTCTTTGTCCCGTTTCATCCTTCACCCCTCTTTCTCTCCGGTCCCTCCTTCTCTCCTTGCTAAAAGCGTACGTGCGCACAAAAGCCAAAAATGGTGTGCGCCAAAAAAAACAAAAACAAAAATCAAATTTATATGTGAGAGAGGCATCATTATACAATCTGGCTTCAATTCACCACCTCACCATCTGCGTTTATGTACAGGTGCGTACACGCTCCTGTCAAGTTTGTTTTTATAGATCACAAAATGTGTGTGGGAAGTGGCGCATGCCTCTTTCAGGCTCCGTTTTGTGCATACAGAGTGGTTATAAATGAGACCCCCGGACCTGGCCGGCAGGCTGGGACTGAAGCAGATCAGTGGTGGGGCTGTGTGTGTCTGCAATGACCGTGTTCGCCTGGGGGCTGATTAACCGATTACGCCTCGGGAAGTAGTGACATTTATAACGGGGCAGCCAACGATTGTCCTCCTCACAATGGAGCTGAATGGAGCAGGGACGCCTCACAATTTCCTTCAATCGAGTGGCAGGTAGAGAGGAAGGAGTATTGTCCATACGCCAACGTGTCTCTCCTCTCACCTTCACACCATTGTATTTCACAAATGTGCAAAATAACCACGGCCACTGAAACAGTCCCGCTGGTTTGGTGACAAGGAGATCGCCCACATAAAATCGTGCAGGATGAACGCGTCTTTGAAAGAGAGGCCGCTGTGTCAGGGCTTCAGAGTGGGTAGGTGAACTCAGACAAGTGGTCCCGCCATGTCGGGTGAACGCATACCAATCAGGAACGTGTGAAGCACCGCAGCTATGAACTGAATAAGCGTAGACTGGTAGGTTGGCAGCCTCGTTGGAAAAAAGAAAAATTCTGGGAAGAGTGAACAGCTTGTGTACATTGTCGGTGTTAGATTTGTCTCTGCTTTGCTCGTCACTCGACGTGCGAGTTCTCTCGCGTCGTGTTTTCTTTTCCGTCAGGCGTGGGTGCGTAAGTATGCCTGTTTGTAAAAGACCGAGATAGAGAGAGAGGGGAGAGTCAGAGAGTAACTTTTTTTTTTTCCTGCAGATTTCACTCCTCTTCCAGCAAGAAAGAGAAGATGACCTTTACAAGCCAGCAGAGCAGCTTCCTCAATCTCCAGGCCAGTTGCCAGGCTGGAAATGAAAAGACTTTTGAAGAATCCTGACGGTAAATTGACTTATTTCACATTTATTTTGCCTCACAGCTACTCCACAGATCTCAACCTAAGTGAAGGTATAAAATATTATTCACATTCACCGCTTGTTCTCATGTACTTGCTGAGCTACATAGTGCAGTTCATATTCAGTAATATAATGTGATACCAGCCCTTAATTAATGAGACACATAGAAGGTTTTGGGGCGTCTCCCACTGTGTTGGTTAACACACATCATTAATCAAGGAGGGGGGTGTTCTATTAAGCAGGTCACTCAGGATCATACGGAACAATTAGGCCTTGATTAAGAGATTGTGCATCATACCATCCTTTGGAAGAAAGTGGCCTGAAAACGCCAGAGGAGCAGGAGGCCTTGTACATAGAGCACTGTACACAGATAAAATGGAAAGCCAATACTGTTTGTACTTGAAAACACAGTCCCAAACACACACACACACACACACACACACACACACACACACACACACACACACACACACACACACACACACACACACACACACACACACACACACACAAAGTCCAGGTCTTTCAATGTGCTCAAGTTCTAACCCTAAAATACACAATTTTCCTCATGGGGACCCATAAATGTCCCCACTAGGTAGGTAGTTTCAGGTTTTTTTTTATCCTCATGGGGACCAAATGTCCTCATAAGGATGGAAACCAGGTATACACACACACACACACACACACACACACACACACACAAACTTGAACATGTGCAAAAATTGGATATCACATCTTTCCAAGTGATACAAAGTTAAGGTCTGAAAAGTTTCTTTTCAACAGAGCTATTTATCTTCCCTAGATGCCATTACAATACATAGCAATCAAATGCTGTTTATTTCCTTTACTGGGGTTTTCTTTTTGTTATTTTTTTTTACTGAAAGATACTTCTTCCTTTTCATAAACATCCTCGCTCTCAGTTTGCATGAATAGACCGTTCTGAAAAGACCATTGTCCCTGCAACTAACTGAATCATACTCCTCAAGGAGACCAGATCTGTGGAGAGAAAGAAAAGTGCAATAAAATGAGTGGGTGTGAAAAGGATGGAACCGAGTAATGAATAAAGTGGAGGACTTGTACAGAAAGCCATACTCATGGTTACCATCATGTAGAGATAAAAGAGAGACAAGTGTGGTATGGACTATCTATCTATCCATCTATCCATCTATCTATCTATCTATCTTCTCCTGGATCGCCACATTGCCATGGAGGAGAAGCTTGCATGTACCAATGATCCCAAGAGCTATGCCATCCAAGCTTGGCTCCTGGTAGGGTCACCCAAGGCGGATAGGTCAAGGGGAGGTTCCAGACGAAGCGCAATCCAACAAAGACCTCAACGGCGTAACTGGTGGAATATGTCCCCAGGTCACAACTAGGGTTGCCAACTCCTTGAAATGGAAATAAGGAACAGGGGACAGGGATGGGGGTTGGATGGACGGGGTGGCGCGGGCATAACAAATATAATGTGCCTTACACTATACACACATACACACCTGTTCAGGGTGTCTCCCCACCTGCCGCCCAATGGCTGCTGGGATAGGCTCCAGCATCCCCGCGACCCCGAGAGCAGGATAAGTGGTCTAGATAATGGATGGATGGCTATAATAAGGAACGATTCCTTATTTTAAGGAATGGTTGGCAACCCTAGTCACAACGGCAGTGAAGGCGGATGAATAATAGGTGACCTCTGTGCATTATACAGTGACGGCTGGTGGTAATATTGGGTGGGTGGGCTAGCAAATATAGTACAACCCATCTGTAGTTCACACTGCAGCAACAGCAACATAACATCTGAGATACCAAGTTAGAGCAACGATACTGTATACCTTCTTATGGCAAGTGGTCTACAACAACACCGTAGAGAAGTATAAGAATGGCACATGCCATTTTTAACAAGAACAACATATGCAAGAATGATGGAGTGATATGCTACATGACAGAGCAGAAAGCAGAATCATGGAGCCTACCATGTCAGAAAAGGCCTCACCTAAGGATGCACAACAAAACGTGTCTCAACTGAAACGACTGCCAATAAACACTGCAACTGTTTTTATCACAACTGTTTTGCAACACATTGTGTCAAACATGTCCCGAATAAAACAATTTGGTAAGCGCAGCAAAAAATAACGGTCATTGTAGAAGAGAGACAAGCCATGTGTAGACAGGAAGGCTAAACGTGTCTGGTGGTCTTTTGAGAGGTCTATAGGCTTGGGCCTACCTTATCTGAAGAGAAGCTCCCATCGACGACCTTTCTAGGATGCAAACAGGTTCACCACCACGTCACTGAAGTCCGGTGGTTTTTGGATGAAGTCCCGCTCAATAGACAGCACAGCCAGGGCGTTCAGCCTATCCCGTCCCACAGTACTTCGGAGGAATGGTTTGATCCTCTTAAGCGTACTGAAACACCTCTCTGACTCTGCAGATGTCATGGCGGTTGTGATGGCTACTTGTGTTCATTTCAGTGTTTCAGAAAAAGTGCTGTGAAGATTGTTCTGACTGTTCCCTGAGCACAATCACGCCCTGGCTCACACCTGCCACACCCGCTGTCTCATCAGCTTGCACAGCCACAAACGGTGCCTGCGACATTTCATCAGCCAGTTTTTGTCCATAAACAGCGAACATACAATCAAGCAGCTCAGTTTGGCTCGTCTTGGACGTGCTCTTGGCAGCATGTGTGTTTGACAGGTGATCGGCTGACTGGCTATCCAAAATAAGAGAACTGGTCAACGAGGTCCGGGAACAAGCCCCGCTGGAGTCAAGTCGGGGATTCGTCGGACCCCCGCAGAGCTAGCTCACGTGCCCCACAACATGTAATACAGTCCACAATCCGTGACAATGGCTGCCTGTTCTTCTTTACCAGCTCGTTGTGCCTCTGTACAGAAATGCGGTGGGCGTCATCAGGTTGACAGCCGATGTTCACGCGGTTTCCTGTGTGACTTGTGCTGCGTTCATGTTTCCTAGTTTTATCGGATAAATGTTTCAAATCCACAAGTCCTGTTGAGTCCAAAAGCGAGCATGGGAAACAGGAAAGTGAGTTCTTAGCTACACTTGCCGTTAGCCAGTCCTTTCGTTGAAACCAAGTAACACAAAACTTACGATTTTGTCGTTTCTCCTTTTGTGTTATTTGAACATCGTTTGGACGATGTGTCCCCAGTCTCTTCACTTCGAAGACACTGAAGAAAATGGATGAGCGAGTAAATAATCCACCTCGCTCGCGCTACCGCCCGCGGCCGCCATTGCCACAGTTACTCCCCTCCTACTCTCACACAAATAGCACTTCCTGTATGTGCTGTCTGTGCTGTCATTGGTCAAAAGTCAGTGGCCCGTGGGCTGATTGAATTTAGCCCAAATGATCAGCAAATTAAGGGGGCGTGCCAAGACGCCTGTCACCCACGTAACACGAAGATGAATGGAAGCTCATGCAATTGTGTTTGGGCTGTAAATAATTAGCCCGTTTAGATGTCCATCCATCCTTTATCCGAACCGCTTATCCTGCTCTCAGGGATTCTGGAGTCTATCCTAGCAGTCATTGGGCGGCGAAACACTCTGGACAGGCCGCCAGGCCATCTCACACACACACACACACACACACACACACACACACACACACACACACATACCTAGGGGCAATTTACTACGGCTGATTCACCTGACCTACATGTCTTTGGACTGTGGGAGGAAACCGGAGCCCCCGGAAGAAACCCACACAGACATGGGGAGAACATGCAAACTCCACACAGAGGATCACCCGGGATGACCCCCCAGGTTGGACTATCCCGGGACTCGAACCCAGGACCTTCTTGTTGTAAGGCGACCGCGCTAACCACTGCGCCACCGTGCTGCCCCATTTAGATAGTCTTGTGACTATTTAGTGCTGTTGCTGCTCTTAGGTTCCCCCAACATTTAAAATAATCAGTTCTAAGGTTTTTTTTAACAATAATTTTCTCATCTTTATTGTGAAAGACGAGGAGGGCTGAGCCCTGTTAGCCCATTTATACCAGCCGTCCCTGGTATCAAACCTTTGTTTCAGTTAAGCTCAAGACAGCAGGCGCCACGTTTTCTTGAATAGAGAATGAGTTTGTGGTTCAAGGGACCAGAACGTGCCAGATTAAAACTGGTGTCGTTTCCTCTGAGGGCAAAGTAAAAGGCTTTACGTAATTACACCATGTGGCCTTTCAGCTGCCCTACCTTGTCTTAAATAAATACCAAGGCGTCTGTAAAGATGAATGTACATGTGTCCCAGTAACGAGGTCCTCAGAGATTCACCAAGTCAGGAAATGGTGTAAGTCTGTCGTATCTTAAAATAATCCCAAGGGTATTAAGATCGTTAGTTATCATTAGAAACACACTGCAGCTGCCATTATAACCAGCAGGACCAATGATCTGATTCTTGCTTACATTTCACAAAATATGGGGGTTTCTTGCAGGTGATCATTATTTATTTATCTATAGCATACCAGTGTATGGTGTGGAGTACATTTCACCATCATGCATTATGAATATTAGTACAAGCTGCATCCTTCATTGCTGCACAAGGCAAAAGTTTGGGTTGGAAAACAACTGTGGAGTGTATAGAGAGCTATGTTTAGCCGCTGCACCCAGGCAGCCCGTGGCAAATGCACTGCTGTCCACATTAACCTATAACATGGCCATTATCATTCCAGCAGTCTGTCATTAAGATACATTGATCCTCCCATGACACCACACTCAGCAGGATGGTATAGTATGTCATCAGGGGGTGGACTACACCGCTGCACCGAACCGACTACTCTGCAGTGTGACATAAAGCTCAACGTGGAGAATGTGTGTGGATGATTTTATTTTCCTTGGTCAATAACATCATGTTGTCAGCCAAAATTGCTGAAAATATTGTATTTCTTTAAGAGTCATTTATCAAAAAACAGGGTGCAAAGACAACATATAGATAGACAGAGGCTGATAGAGAGAAAAGAGAGGGAGAGAGAGAGAGAGAGAGAGAGATGAAATGCTAATTTCCGTTGCTTGTCCCCAGCAGCTGGTTGACATGTATGATGAATGGTGTTGCATTGGTACTGCTGCCCTCTCACCTCCACTCATTGTCACCGGTTCAGAGACAAAAAGAGGGAGAAAGGCAAGTGGGGGAAAAAAATCCCCTAGCACCAGCAGTAGATGTTTCCTCTGATCAACACACATACACACTGATACACACACGCAAACACACACACACATGCACACACACACATGCACACACTTTTCTCTCTGCGTAGACTGATACACGGGTGCCTACAGACGCCAAACACATTCGTCTGTGTGCACGCACAACACACTGATAACTACCTCAATGTGCAAGAGCATGCATCTGCTGAGCGTAGCTTATTTCCATCTGCTTGTCTAAACATTTTCTCCTCCCTCTATGGACCATCTCCACCAGCTTTTGATGCAACGTACATGTCTAAATACTGTGGCTTCTGGTGAGTATCCGGGGGTGTAAACACATCACTCTGACCTGTGTACCTTGCTAAAGGAGGTGAGAAATAAGGAGGACGGAACAACGCACACAGGGAAACAGTTGGAAATAAGAGATGGGAGCAGAGGGGGGAAAAGTTGCTTAGCTGGCACGCTACCGAGGAGCCCATTACTCGTCCTGACCCCCCTACAGGCATGAGCAGATGCATAGGTGTGAAATGGGAGACCTCCCTGCTTTTCCTCCGCTGATAGGTTTGTTTAAAGGCTCGGGATAGATCGGTGAACATTTTCCATGAATATGAATGCAAAATTTTCCAACCGTCCCCAAGAAACACTTCTCACGTCCCGGTGAGCACGTTTAACACAACGTGGAGGCACAATGCAGTCCTGCTTATTTGCATTGCTCAAATGAAGAGAGGGGGGTCAAGAGGGGTCATATTAAACATTGCATACCGCCCCATGCTGCTGGATACTACCATCCTATTTTACAGCTTAATGCTGCATACTACTGCATACCACCACATAATACTGCACAATAACACATAATACCATGTATTATCACATGACATCAAATACTGTATAATACTGCATGCTAATACATACTGGCCTGTACTATCATATGGTATCACATACTATCACCTAAGAGTGCATTATACTGCATGATACCGCACAATACTACACAATACCACATACCACTGCATACAATGTCCTACTAGTATATAATACCACCACATAATACTGCATAAAAAAAGTTAATTTAAGATTAACATCTAACATTTACAGCACAGACAGTGTAATTTTGTGATGTTTGGTTCTCACCCCATTAAACATTTACATTTACACATCTATACTTTATTTATCTTCAGCTTTACATTTACAAACGTTGAATGTATACCAAATGTGTAAAGTTCAAATGTTAAATGAAATGCTATAAATGTGAATATTCAGTTCTAAATGTTAATGTTTTATGTGTAGTATATTGCTGTGTTGTGCTGTATCATGCAGCAGTATCTGGCAGTACGCAGTATTATACAGTTGTATGTGGTGTTGTGCAGAACAACATTTTGCTGTTTTATTTGACATTAAGTCGTATTACGTGGAATTATGTGGAAATACTTGGTATTATGTAGTAGTATGCAGTATAATGGGGTACAATAACAATATTTGGTATCATAGGGTACTATGCAGTACTATGTAGTATAATGTGATATCATGCCATTATGCAGTAGTACGCGGTTGTATGTGCTATTTATTATGCAGCGTGATGCTGTAGTTTGCAGCATTTGGGGGCAGCTTTAGCCTAACTCAGACGACCTGACTTGTGACTGGGAGGTTGCCGGCCCGATCCCTCTGGACTGGCAGGGAAACATCGGAGTGGGCGATGCTGAATGAAGCGCTCCCCTCCCTTACCGTTGACAGTGCCCTTGAGCAAGACACTCAACCCTAAACCGCCCCAGCTGAGTTACTCAGCGGCCTACAGCCAAAGGCTGAAATTGTACTGGGCAACATCCCGGTGTGAGTTATAAGGTGGGCGTATCTGGAAAAAGAGCACCCTTGTTCACTGAACCCCCCCCGGGTAAATAACAGTTAAATACGTGACAGCGAATCATGCAGGGTTATGCAGCAGTATGTGGTGCCATGTGGCACGCTAACAGTAGCGTGCAGCAATGTGCAGTACCATGATATAGTGTGTGATATTGGGGTGGGGGGAGTGGGGGGGGGGGCAAAAACCAAAACTTGCCAGAGTTGCATGGAAAAAAATAAACCTTTGAAACATTTTTTTCATGCCTAGTTATTTTCCTGTTACATGTGAGGGCGCATAAAAGCGAGCGGCCCGTCTCAGTGATTTTAAGAGGTTTACTTTTGAAGCCGGGCCTCTGAAAGGATCAAGGATGGTTTGACATAAAACAAACACTGACTGCACAGTGCACTCACACACACACACACACACACACACACACACATCAACACGCACACACGCGAGCAGGCTGAAGCTGCAGGTAAGGGGGTGCAAAAGTGAAATCACTACAGACATGTTGGGGTTCCCAAACCCTAATCACGACATGAGCCCCAAGTTAGCTTTGGGAAGGGATCGTGGGCTTCGCTGCAACAGTCAGCTGCAGTTTAGCGACACATTCACTGAGATTAATCACTTGTTAACACAAAGAGCACAGCAGGGAGCAACGGGACAAACACAGCAAGGGCTTTGCTGGGTGGTGTGTGGGAGGAGCACGTCCTGAGAGCAGTCTGGGTAAAGTCATTTCTGTCACTGAAGGGTGGCTGGAGAAATGTTGGGAAGACGGGATTGCAGTGGTTCCCCTCATTCTCCCCAACTGCATCCGGCCAAATACCCCGCTCTTCAAGCCGTCCCGGTTGCTGCTCCACCACCACCACCCCCGCTGATGCGGGGAGCGAATTTACGAACCCTACTATGGCCACGCCAAGACCCCGAAAGGACACGCCCGCCTCTATTTCTGATTGGTCCGTCACAACACGTCACCCCTATGCGTGATTTATTTCGTACCCGTTTTCCGGGAAGTCTGCCTCTGATTAGGTAGTACTCGTTGCCTCCGTTGGTTAAGGTTATGGTGGGGTTAAGGGATAGGGTTAGCCAATCACAGACAGAGTAGGGCGGGTCTTGGCGTGGCCATAGTAGGATTCGCAAATTCGCATCCGGCGAGGGCTGCAGACTACCACATGCCTCCTCCGATACACGTGGAGTCGCCGGCCGCTTCTTTTCACCCGACAGTGAGGAGTTCCGCCAGAGGAGGACCACGCTATAGACGGGTTTCCTGTTTGCAAACATTACTGGGTGCGTGCGCAGCCAGGGGGCAAAACCGCTTCTTTTGAGAGCTACCAAAGCGGTTCAACAATGAAAATGTTCATTTTCCACCCATCCTTTTGGTGGTTTGTGCAGTTTTATTGCACAACAACTGCGCGTCATCTCTGCTGCATCTGACCTCCATCTTGGTTAAAATCTCTGCGGTGTAGCTGCTTTCTGCCCCCTAGTTGCGCACGCATCTCTGTGATGACGTTGCTTGCACGGAAACCCTCCTATTCCCCCCCCAGTTCCCCCTCCCCCTCAAACAGGCACCCCGACCGACCAGAGGAGGCACTAGTGCAGCGACCAGGCCACACCCCACATCCGGCTTCCCACCCGCAGACACGGCCAACTGTGTCTGTAGGGACGCCCGACCAAGCCGGAGGTAACACGGGGATTCGAACCGGCGATCCCCGTGTTGGTTGGTTTGAGAAGAGAAGACTCTGCATTACGCAGATGGTAGTTTTGCGTCAGCTGTCAAGATGAGAGGCTGAGGACGAGTCGGGCCGCGTTTGCAGAAACACACCAGAGCTTCAATTTTCAAAGAGAAAATGGAAGGCGGGTTAAATTTTCAAAAAATATTTATTTAATAGTGATCCAGGTACAAGGAAAGGAAAAAAACATGGATTTATCATACAGGACATGGGAATGAGACTGTAAAAGTTTTTTTTTTCTTGATCCACTTTTTTTTCTTTTCTTCTTGGACAAGGACATGCACGTGACTACAGAAGCTTCTTTACAGAAACAAAAAGGGCAGAATGTAGAAATGGCATTGGAAAGGGGGGGGGCGTCATCCCGCCCCCCCCCTACTGTACAGACAGACTTCACCCAACAACTTTCTCTTTTTTGTCATTTTTAATCCTCTTTTATAGCAAAAAGGCAACACACAGATAGGCTACAAAGAACCAACAATATCCAGAAAAGAAGCAAAAGAGAGGGAAAGCCAAAGTAGTTCTCATACTGCCAAAAATATGGGTTGGTTTTTTTTGTTTTTCTTCTTCCTATTCTCTTGACAAGCAAGTAGTGAGCATTTCTTCTCCTCGCTCCTTGTAATCTAGGAGAGATTCATTTGTTTCGATTGGACATGTGATAAGCGGTGTTGTGAACATGCAGGGCAAAGAGTGACTCTTGAGTTTTGGAGGATGACCGACTTGGCGTTTCACCATCGCTGCAAGCCCGGAGAGCTTTATCGAGTCCTTATGGCCTATAGCTCCTCTGCTCGGACAGCAAACTTTACAAGGAACCAAAAGAGACATTTCATAATCCACAAATCTTTATGCATATTACACAATATACTTTTATTATCAGTTCTTAATAAATACAAAAAACAACAACACTGTGATTTAAAAAAGGAAAAAAAACAATGAGTAAAGAGCCACTAAAAACGCATTAGACATTAGAAATATCAATATTAATTTGGTATGTTCTTTAACTGACATCGTCTCTCGAGGTGGATGGACCAGCACGTTACGAGGTGTAATCAAAATCCACAGCCGAAAAGAAAAGAAGGGGACGACAGTTTTTGGACATAAAGGGTTTTTTTTCTTTTCAGCAATTAAACTGGAATGACATGATGATGTGGAGATGCCTATGGACACACACACACACACACACACACACACACACACACACACACACACACACACACACACACACACACACACACACACACACACACACACACACACACACACACACACACACACACACACGCACACATGCACGAACACCACCAGAATGTAAAATAACCTGAGATACTCTTTGCACCTCATTTCCAGAGCCCTGGCCACTGGGCGGACGGTATGAAATGAAACGGCGACGGGATAAAGACAACAGTATAACAGCATCTGACAGCCTTTAGTTTCCACCTCTCCTTTATCAACATTAGCGGTACAAAAAAACCCACAAAAGAAGGAAACAGTCATTGAACCAGAAAAATCCTGAACATCGATATCGAAAACATTGTTATAAGCAGCGTCTCGGAGTCCATAAAAGGCATACAAAGAAACAAGCTTTTCAGTTTAAAAAATAAACAAAGAAACAAAGAGACAAACAAACAAACAAACGAGAACGTCGTCTGAAAAGATACAAATTGGGGATTTATAGGCTGAGAAGTCCTATGTGGCAGATGGGAGGTGAGTGAGTCACGGTGGTCCGGCAGACTGAAAGTGGTCTGCTTGCAGACCGGGGCTGCAGAGACAGAGGCAGTGGGACCTGCTAGTTCATTTACAAGGCTTGTTTTCCCCCCTCGGCCATCACTGCGCTGTTCGGTTCCAGTGGCCGAAAGCTACACTGTACAACTATACACACACACACACACACACACACACACACACACCGCCGTCTTCTTCTCGGGTCTGAACGTTATGGACACACAACACTGTGCTAATCATGGTATTCTGGGAACCGAGGCGCCGAACATCTGAGCAACGGCAGCTTTAATAGATCAGCAAATATACAGCACTCCAACCGGACGAAGCAGGACGTTGTGTTATTTTCTCGGACGAGGCCGTGGATAGTGCAGAGAACGGAAAAAGTAAGTGCTCTAAAATACACAAAACAGTGTCGGAAACGGGTGAATCTAAAAAAGCAAACGGTAAGAAAAAAAACAAAAACAGGACCTATGTAATGTAAATGCATGTAAATGTAGCTCCCCTGGAAATGTCTTTAGGTAGGACTGTCCCTGTTGTCCCTTACTCTGCTGCCTGACAACTACCGCCACTACGGAGAGGAATAACCACAGGAAACACCCCTCCTGTCCATGGCGTCACGCTACCGATTAAGGCTAACGGAGAAATCGCGACCTTGGAAGATGTGCCCAAAGTGCTACGACTGTCCTGTGTCGAGGGACGCGTCTCTCCCTCGTCCTCGCCACCTCGCCGTGTTCTAGCTGACGTCTAATATGGAAGGAGCGCACGCCAAGTTTGGTAAAAAATATTTCGGCGATAAAACATTAAAAAAAAATGCTTGGAAACCCTGGGGAATGCTTGCATCCATTCAGTCTGTTTGAGAAAACAAGACGATAACCTGGAGGAATCCCAAATCTTTAAGGGCTGTTTGACTCTGACATCAAACTTTTGTTTTAGGACAGTTGGTAGGAATTAAACAGTAAACTTGTTCATCTGGTACAGTTCCCTCTGTGCGCAACTCTTCCAGCCTCATATCTGCCCTTTTCCACGAGTGACCTAAGGAAAGCCCCTAAGTCTGCCACCCAATTAGTCTCCGCTACGGGAATAGGCGTCTTTTTCATTGCCGTCCATGAGTAAAGCCTTACTCATTAATATCTCTCTGTACATTAGTATATAATTTCTTCTCTCTACTTTACAGTACAGAAACTCCTCTTCACATATTCTTCCGGTTCTTCATGTCAGCAGGAGCTATGTTTTTGTGCTTATCACCAAAAATTGCAGTGCAAAAAAAACAATAATTAATAATAATAATAATAATTAATAATAATAATGGTAACTAATCAATGATCTATTAACAAACGATGGATTATAAAACAATTATTTTATGGCACAACAGCCAATCAATTCACATATAATACAAATGACCAGATGAAACCAAGTGTACCTGTTGGAAATAAAAAGCTGAAACTGAATTAGGCTTGCATAGCAATGCAACAACAAGGTAAAGAATATATTTACAGGGAACAAAAAAATCCCTTTCTCTCAAGGGCAGTTACTTTGAAAATTAGTTGTTCTCATATAGGTGTTTTCAAAAAATTTTAAACTTTTTTTTTCCCCAACAAAAAGAAAATTACAATAAGGTAGGAGGTGGAAAATATTTTCTTGAGGACAAAAAAACAGTGAGATGTACAGTATGTGTGTGTCTATACATCACATTTACAGTTCTGTGACACTGCGGTTTTTTTTAATTTTTTTTTTTTACTCGTACCCTCTGCTTGATTCCTTTCCCTCAGAGAACACGCAGGTAAGGACAGAGTTCATTGCACCAACTGACGAGGCATCGTTCGTTCAAGGACTGACCACGCTTTCTCCAGTTCCCATCCCAGGCAGGTTACTCTATGTTAGACAGGGTGAAAATGACAGAAGCAACATGAAGCGAGTCAGAAAATCAAATGGACCGACTGAAGTCAAACGACTGCTTTTTCCTCCGTAGAGAAAAAAAAAACTTAGCAGATAAAACTCAATTTTTAACTTATTTCGCACAAACGTGCAAAATAGTTCTAAGTAAAACAAGCATCTACCCATAATGACCTGAGAAATGCGTGTGTGTGAGCGGGCGAGTGTGTAGAGGGCGAAAACCAAACCCCTGTTTGCGCGAGTTAGACAAACTTGTGTTCACAAAATTCTTGGAGTGATGTAAAATAAACAGAAAATAAACTTAGGGATCGTTTCTGTGCTGTCACAACTCGCACCTCAGATGCCACAGTAATTAGAACGGGTATTTATTCAGTAGGAATTACGTACATAACTCCCCCGAATACGGTCCCTGTCCGTTGGTTCCCAGGAATTCAGCATGCTCTGTGGCGGTCCACTGTTGTGGCTGTCGGGGTCCCTCGTTTTTGCGTGGCCCCGTGGACCCTTTGGAGGAGGATGTACCAGAAGAGCTGTGGCCGCCGGGGGAGGGGAAGGATGGTTTACTGTAGGGCAGGCAACCTTCCTCTGGAAAACATGAAAACAAGACACAGGAAGTTTGAAAATGAGCCAGAAAAAAAAAAAAGTTTTACGCTCAACTGTTTGTTTCATTGTGGTAGGCTGCCCGGAGACAAAGAGGCCGCACTTCCCAGACCCCCACTCTTCCTGACATCTGCAGTGTGATGGTGCCAACGGGTGATGCCAGGGCACACCACAGAGAAAACTCACACATGGGCCCTCCAGCTACCAGCTCCATGAGGGGGTAAACACAATAAAAGAGAGACTGCTGGCTGCTGTGCCCTTCCCCTGCTGCAGAGTAGTGCAACACTGACCCTCAGCAGGCCCTTCCCATGGCGTGAAAGCTCATCATACTACTCCCCACTGCTCACTAATAACAGGACTAGAGCCTGTCCTGACCTCTGTGGATTCTGCTGTGCATCAGGCAGCTCTGGGAGCCATATGGGAATTCACTTAATTCCCCCCCCAAAAGATGCTGATTGTGGCACTCGTCTGTCTGAAAGGCTCTCTGTCTGTCAAAATGACTCTCAGTGAAAGTCCTGGCACAAAGAAGGGCAAGACATGCTGCATAGTGAGCTGTAACGATCACACACACATGCATGACTTCATATACTTACACAGACGCAAACCGTCACACACACACACACACACACATACACACAGATGGGGTGTATGAGTTTCAGACTGGCAGTTGTTTGTGTGAGAAATGAAAGCCGAGGCGATTAGCATGTATCCCAGTTGCTAGGGCCTCCTGCCTCGGTTGGGGTGGAGAAGGCCAATACTGGCTGCAAATACAGGAAGAGTGGAGAGGCTGAGGGAAGGCTGGGAGGGAGGCACTTTGGAAGCCAGAGCAAGTGGCAGACAGTGCAATCTGTTCGTTGGAGCCCATTCCCAGCCCCAGCATGTAAGCTAACCAACCCAACACAAAAGCTTTGTTCAACAACAAACCCATTTCTTTGTTTGGTGTAATGCAAATAAATATTTTAAACACAGGTAAGATTCACGAACGATATGCCTTTTGAGAGTCTATAAATTTTTCAAACAGATGAACATGTTTTCTATCCAAGAGATTAAAAAAAAAATCAATATCCTTTTAAATTTAAACCTGCAGCGTGGAAGTTTTGTCTCCCCCTTCTGGCAGTGAGAGTAATTACGTTTCTTCTTTCAGTATGTCCTCGCCGAAGATCACTTTCCTTTTTTTCCCCACTTTAATCCATCCTGAGTCTGAATGCCGAGTTTCTCTTTTCTCTGGGGCATCGGAAACCTTTTTTGGACCCTTCTTAGGTTTTTCTGCCATGGCTTCCAGGCCCGGAAGCTTTCTGGCAGAAAGCGCCAAAGGAAAACCGATCAGAGGCACGCGCACGCTTTCATTACGTGGTAGCTCAGCTCTGGCAAAGCGTTGCTGGTGACGTAAAGCGCATCGCTACCGGTGCTCCAGCGTGGACTGTCGCAACAAACGCCAGACGTAAAACTCCGGTATACTGCGAAATACAGAGATTTACCTGGCGGTGACGGGCTTAATCATCGTTGTGTGAATTCACGTAACAAGGGCTTGAATGTCATGGACGTTCGTTTATATGTAAAAGTCCTGCACCCAAGCTTTAAGTATTGTTGGTCGGCTGTGAATCTCTATGTTATTGTGTAATCAAAGTAAGTAATCAAATTTAATAGCAAATTATGCCCTGACACAAACCCAGCAAGCAACCAAAAAGCTGTGCGGTCAGTGGTTACCATGGTATTTCCTTTGTAAACCTGCTCAGTTTTATTCCCAGTTCATACCCAAATACTATTATGAGAGATGGTGCAGATCTGGCGCCAGATCTTTCCAAGTCATTATCTTAACAAAGAAATACATGTCAGGCTGTTGTTCATGTATTGTCTGACATAATCTTGCCTAAAATACTCCTTGTTTAGTGTCTGGATGCTTTTCACTCAAACCTGTTTTGTGGCCCCGGCGGCCGTCATCCCCTCGATCCACAGAGCCCAGCCTGTCTTGGGCCTGGCGGTGGTGCTCCATGGAGGTGCGTGTCTGTCTGTCGATGGAGCTCTTCATCTCCTCCATCCCAGAAAAAGGTCCTGACATGGGCTGGCGCTCCAAGGACGAGGCCTTCCTCTCTGAAGGGGCTCCCATTGTGCCTACACTTCGGGCCCCCTGGACACGGCCCTGCCCCTGACATGGTGGGGGCTCAGGTGGAGGAGGTAGGTCTGTATGAAGGGAGAATTAATCAGTAAATGTACTAACTTAATAATAACATGATACTTTTTAAGCACACACTTCTTTCTATGAAATATTTCCAAAAATTAAAGACGGTTGCTATTTGCTGAGTCATTAAGACAATTAACACAATGTTCGCCTCTGTTATTCTTGTGTTTTATGAATACACTTTTGAACAACTGGACTCTGGCTCAACAAAGCCCCCCCCCTTTCTCCCCAATTGTATCCAGCCAATCACACCACTCTTTCGAGCTGTCCCGGTCGCTGCTCCACCCCCTCTGCCGAGCCGGGGAGGGCTGCAGACTACCACATGCCTCCTCTGATACATGTGGAGTCACCAGCCGCTTCTTTTCACCTGACAGTGAGGAGTTTCGCCAGGGGTACGTAGCGTGTGGGAGGATCACGCCATTTCCCCCAGTCCCCCCCCCCCGAACAGGTGACCCAACCGACCAGAAGAGGCGCTAGTGCAGCGACCAGGACACATACCCACATCCGGCTTCCCACCCGCCGTCACGGCAAATTATGTCTGTAGGGGCGCCCCCTGAACAAGCTGGAGGTAACATGGGGATTTGAACTGGCGGTCCCTGCTACACTACCTGGACGCCCGGCTCAACAAAGTTTTGAAATCAGAATTATGGAGCACCACACTTTTTGGTATTAACTTCGATCTGGATTAAAAAATATTCGAGGTAAACAGTTAATGAAATAAAAACAAGAATACGAGCAATAGAAATGTTTACCCACCATCTGCACTAGCATCTCTCCGGTGTGGTGCTGTGCCCTGGCTCCGGGGTTTGCGGGTGGGCCGAGTGGCCCTCTGGTGGCCCAGGCTGTGTGTGCCCACTGTGCTGCCATCTGTTGAGAAGGGACTGCTGGGCCGCGGCCTGTGGGAAAGGCCTTTACCTGAAGGGAGGGATGTCAGCATAAAGGTCTGGTGGTTGGTAAAAGTAGATACATACAAAGGCTAATTAATTTTTAAAAAAAAGTTATCAAAGTTAGGGCTATTTTAGGAAAGAGGAAACACTTGTTAGAGACGTGTGCAGTAGAAAATCACCAGCGAGACGAACCGTCCAACCATTATTCCTTCAACCCAAGGAAGAGAGAATGCAAAGCCAAGCTTTAAAATGGAGCAGAGGCAAGGATAAAGACAGACAGAAATCCTCGGAACAGCCACGTTCAAACGGTGCCATGCACACCCTGGGCACAGCATCCACAAGCAGCAGCAGATAGGAAAAACCACCAGCCAACAATATGGGGGCAGGCATCAGCCCCAAGGATGCCAGAGGAGAAATAATTATAGCAGAGCAGAAGAAATCTTCATCCTGCTGGGGTAGATGTTCCCAGCCAGCAGGTTGTGGGCTGCTAGGCTCCACAAACACACACCAACCTCTCTTGCTGAGGCTGGTGCCTTCCAGGCGGTAGCCAGCTTTGTCTGCAGCGGCCACTAGGGCCTGGGCAAAGCTGCAGTGGGTGAAAATGGAGCCGTCGGAGGAGCTGCCCAGACTGGACCTGTGGCTGGAGAAATTACGCTCGTCCTCCGAGGCCGAGCCCCAGCCGTTCACCATGGACCCTGTGGAACACCACAGCTACAGATTCAGCACTTCTGTGTGTGTGTGTGTGCCTTTGTGTGGCAGTGTATGTGTGAACTTGTAACCCACTGAGTTTGTGTGTGCGGGTTCTGAATTTCACAACATCAAAATTCAACTGCATCATTTTATAGTGTTTGGTTTGGTTGGAGGCGTTTGAATGGATATTACCCTTACATGCTGCATGACATGCCATAAAAAAAACACCCAAACCTCTTTCATTGTACTGAAGTTCCATACATTTGGACAGAAAAATGTACCGCGTGCTTTTATAAAGGCAGCTGATGTTAAATCAAAAGGACCCAGACTGAAATGGCTTTGTTTGCTGCAGGGTATTACTGTCCCGGCAGGTGAGGAGTGCTGTCTTAGCCTGCCCCTTTTACTTCTTACAGTACTCGCATGCATTTAAATACACACACAGACAACACGGGAAAAGAGGTGCACACACACACACACACACACATTCAGTGGGACAGCAGGTCTGGGGCCTACTGAGTTAGCGCTTCTTTTGATAAAGAAGAATGAGTGCACCTGTGGAGAGCAGCGTTAGATACCGGGTTGCCTCAGGTGACACAGACAGAGCAGCTCACCACACTGTGTGCCGGATCAAACACCTGGTGTTATGCTCGCTAAGCTCGTATCCCCGTTTGAAAATGCATAGGGGCCACTGTCTAGAAGGGCTCCATCCTTAAAGATGGCTTTCAGGCTGAATACAAAATCAAGGTGGCCGATGGGCGAGCGATCCAACAGGCTTGAAGCAAGTAAGCCCTGATGTCACTTTCAGGAGAGTAAAAACAACGGGCAAAATTCAAACAAGAGCCAAGCGGTGGGTGCATTACGAGAGGCATATATATGTAGGAATTCTTGCAGTTTCCTTTGTGTGTCCATGTGCTACTGCGAGTATGTCTTTATGCTCTCTCTCCCCCCCCTCACGTAAAGAGCCAGGCCAGCACTTAAAATATAAAACTATCGGTCTGCCAATAAAAATATGCCACTTTGGTAAGCGAGAGCACAGAGCACAGTCAGCTAATGTGACAGCTTTCAGTGGGACGGACTTGGCATACTTCGCTAAAGTGGCTGTTACCCAAGTATTCTGAATAGACAGAGTAAAGGGTAAAGGTCGTGGAGTGGGAGACGGGGATGAAAAGTTAGCAGCAGGGTGGAGAAAAGGTCGGTGGAATACAAAAGGTTAAAGTCCGAATCCTGGCCATGACAGGCTGGCGGAGGAGCTCAGAGAGTCAGATGAAGCCAGTTCACGCGTGTTAATATCTGTTCTGTATCTATCAGATGATAAGGTTTGGTATCTCCAACAGCACTTGTCGCCGGAAACACAAAATGACCCATTTCAGGGTGGGATTAAAGCTTATTCATATAAATCTGGTTTATCGATTTTAAAGGGAAACCATCGTGATTTTCGACATTCTCTCTCTCTCTCTTTACATATTTATATACAGACGGGTGACGAACTAAAGGAAAAGCCAATATAAAGTGTGTTGGTCCACCATGAGTCTCCAGAACAGCTTCGGTGCTCCTGGTCACAGACTCTACAAGTCTCTGAACCCTGCAACCTTTCAAAAGATGTCCCCTCATCTGGCGTTTTGATGGTGGTGGTGGCGAGCGCCGTCTAACACATCGCTCCAACATCTCCCACAGGTGTTCAACTGGGTTGAGATCTGGTGACTGTGAAGGTCATAGCATATGATTTACATCATTTTCATCCTCATCAAACAAACCATCCAGTGAGCCCTCATGCCCTGTGGATGGGGGCCTTGGCATCCTGGAAGAGACCACCCCCATCAGGATAGACATGTCTCATCATAGGATAACGGTGATCACGCTCTGTTATTCACATGTCCTTATACAATCTGGTCTATTTTGATGTAGAAGGCAGAGTAAAGGTCCATTCAGACCGAGTCTGAATTTTTCGCACAAAAAAACACATCGGTGAAGTCTTACACACCGACAATGAAACTATCATACTGCCACGATAGGCTCCCCCCCCCCCCCCCAATTCGTTGCTGGTTCGATTTCAGTTTTTTTTAACTATTATTATTATTATAACAAACTCTCCGACCAATAAGCTATTAACTTTTAATCACATGACAGAGAGGTCATGGGACTTGAACCACTCATGGTGACCAAGCTGTTGGAAACATGGTGTCAGAGTACAAGGACTTATATGAGGAAAGTCATAGCAGTGATAAAAACACAGAGCTGAAAGAGGCCATAGGGTAGATGTGGGGTGAGAGAATATCTTTTTTTTATCCCCTCCCCTTTTCCACCCCAATTGTACCTGGCAAATTATCCCACTCCTCTGAGTCGTCCCGGTTGCTGCTCCACCCCCTCTGCTGATCCGGGGAGGGCTGCATACTACCACGTTCCTCCTCCGATACATGTGGAGTCGCCAGCCGCTTCTTTACACCTGACAGTGAAGAGTTTCACCAGGGGGACGTAGTGCGTGGGAGGATCATGCTATTCCCCCCAGGTTCCCCCTCCCTCCCATACAGGCGCCCTGATTGACCAGAGGAGGTGCTACTGCAGCGACCAGGACACATACCCACATCCAGCTTCCCACCCACAGACACGGCCAATTGTGTCTATAGGGACGGCCAACCAAGCCAGAGGTAACACGGGGATTCGAACCGGCCATCCCCGTGTGGGTAGGCAACGGAATAGACCGCTACGCTACCCAGTAGGCCTGAGGGAATATCTCTTTATGTTACCAACAATCTTCTTTTAAAAGAAAATTTTTGGAGTTATTTTGTTGAAAATTTAGTTCACTACTGACATCAATATGCCTACAACACTGGTGTGTGGGTTGACACGTCTGCATGTGTGTGTTTGAGAGAGAGACAGAGAGAGAGTGTGAGAGAGAGAGAGTGGGTGAGTGAATGAGAAGCTCTGCCAGTGTTGCCGTGATGTAAATGAAGCCAGATGCAGCTCCACATAGCTGTGTTATCAATACAATAATCACACATACTGTAGTAAAACACCCGCCAGCTGATGGTGAACACATGGCCAGACGCTGCTCTGGGTCGGTCGGGTTCCTGGTAGTTTGTATGTTGTTTTTTCAGAAAGGGTCCCAACACTTCGCAACAATGCCTCAAACACCCACATACATTCTGAAGTACTGCCAAAAGCGGCCACGGTACAACTTAAGCTCTTGAATCAAGCGCCATCTTTTCCTTTTCATCTGCTGTTTGATAAGCAATGTGACAAACTCGTCATCACTGCTGCGACTTGTGGACTCTTTTTTTCTTTTCTGTTATCCAAACTTTTTCCAGAGAAAGATTGGCATCAGGCTTGGTGTGGATGCTTTGGTGCAAAAAACAAAAATATTTTGCAAATATTTCTTACTTTTGTGTCATTCTGTTGTATCAGACTTGGTCTGAACAGACCTTAAGGGTTGTAGGTTTCACATACAGTATATCAGCAGCATTTTTCACCATCAGCAGCATTTTCAAAAGGGCGGCACGGTAGCGCAGGGGTTAGCGCTGTCGCCTCACAGCAAGAAGGTCCTGGGTTCGAAGCCCGGGGTTGTCCAACCTTGGGGGGGTCATCCCAGGTCAATCCTCTGTGTGGAGTTTGCATGTTCTCCCGGTGTCTGTGGTGGGTTTTCTCCGGGTGCTCCGGTTTCCTCCACCATCAAAAAGACACACATGTTAGGGTTTATACTCCTGTCTGTGCCCCTGACCAAGGCATGGTAAGACGAACTGGAGTTGGTGGGTGGGAAGCCGCATGTGGGTATGTGTCCTGGTCGCCGCCGCCGCACTAGTGCCTCCTCTGGTCGGTCGGAAGGGAATAGCGTGATCCTCCCATGCGCTACATCCCCCTGGTGAAAATCCTCACTGTCAGGCGAAAAGAAGAAGCTGGCGACTCCACATGTATCAGAGGAGGCATGTGGTAGTCAGGCATGTGGTAGTCTGCAGCCCTCCCCGGATAGGCAGAGGGGGTGGGGCAGCGACCGGGATGGCTCAGAGAGTGGGGTGATTGGCCGGATACAATTGGGGAGAAAAAGGGGGAAACCCCCCCCCCCCAAAAAAGAAAGAAAGAAAACTGCTGCTTTAACAGTGAACCTATCAACAGCATCCTCCTTCTACTGCATCAAATGAAATAAACCTGCATAACGCATATTCAACCTTTTCATTGCCAGCTGAAACCAAGTCGGTAACTATT
Organism: Lampris incognitus; assembly: GCF_029633865.1. NCBI lineage: Eukaryota > Metazoa > Chordata > Actinopteri > Lampriformes > Lampridae > Lampris > Lampris incognitus. Next base: position 15,268,579 of record NC_079217.1, on the reverse strand, counting down.
TTCAGTCCTATATCTTACCAATTCAAATTGAAATTCCTTTCTCGGAGTGTTTTCTCTGAGAAAGAAAGACAGCAGTTCTGCTGGGTCCAATCCTCCCACAAAGAACAGAGCAGATAATGAAGTATAGGCAGTGCCAGCCAAAGCACGGAGGCTTCCAACTCCTCCAGCTCATCTTAGGAACACTGCCTCAGCAAATCACGTCACAAAATTACTTTCCAGTTGTACTAACTGCCGCTTTCTGCTGCTGCACCTCTGGAGCACTCCTATCCTCAACCACTGTACTCCAATCAAGCTACAATCACGGCAAAGTAATTTGATTCAATCAAGTCTTTTATTCTGCAGTGGACCTGTGGTATTTTCTATGGTCCAAGGCTACGCTTTGCACTGCGGATCTGCCATTTTAACATGTCTTGAGCCGGAGTAATGGCCCACACCGTGCACTGTAAAAAGCGCTGGCCGACACCTCGCGTGTTCCACGCACTAACAGAGCAAGGCCAGTAAACCAGAGCTGGCTAGGGGCAGTAAAAAACCCAGCCTGGGCCCCTCCCGCCACTAAAAGTGATTTACACCGACGGAGACCCTAATCTACATGTCGTTACACGGGGAAATCATTCCCCCTGATGAGCAGCCGTCCCTACCTGCCGTCAAGAGACGTGACCCTGCCCCTCACAAACCCGGGGAAGGTTTTATGGGAGAGTAATCTTCTATAGCGCGGCCCGGTTCCCAACCTTATTGTGGACATACGTAACAGCCCGGCTGCTGCGACAGCTCAGCCTTCACACGACTTGTGTCTTACTTCCGACTCTCCACATGCTTGGTACTCACCTGATTGCCCACTTCCTCTCTGTGGCCCAGTCATAACGTGACCACTGAATACCTACTACAATGGCAGGACTACCATTTATCTTCTGAAAAACGTGTTTGTATTATCTCGGGGCACAGGATAACACACCGGGAAGCCCAAAACAGACAACCTGCCTGTGAAAAACGGCCCCAGGAGTGGGTTGGCTTTTTTTTTCTGGGGCAGACGAGAGAAGGTTTGATTTAATGGCCTTTGGTGTAACATTAAGAAAACAGACCTATTTCCATATTATTAAAACAAGGACAAATCTATCAAGTGAAACTTGACAGGCATCTCTTCCTGCCCCCCCCACTTCCTTTCTGTGCGGCTTCGAAATGGTGGCCACACTAAATCTCTTCCCTCCTCTAACTCTGGAGGCTGGGACCATGTCTGCTGTCAGGCAACGGGGAGCGAGCCAGACATGTGGAGATAAGAAGAAATAGTGCTGTCTTCAGTGTAATACAGTGGAGGAGAGATGCGGCAGATTACAGCCAAGTTGCTGCTTTATATTCCTCTAAATATATCAGCAAACGCATGTGTCAGTGCAGCCACGGCCGCTGTTCCATCATCCAATAGAAAACCACACTTAAGGGCTGTCAGTGACGAAACAGAACAAGCAGCGCTGTCAACCATTCCACCCTTCTTCTCTCTCTAGCTCAGCTTTTCTATTTTGAGACACATCATTTGCTTTCTTCTTCCTTTCCACTCCTAAATTTCCAACCAGCTTACGCTTTTTTTTTTGCCATTCACTTGCATTGTCGCAAGAGCTGAGATGGTGGTGACGACCTGTACCCCGTAACCTCTCGAGAGGTCATTGGGGGCACCGCTGTGGAATCCGCAACCCGTCCTCGCCATCTCCATCTGTCCTCAACCGAGGACATGTACATTTAGTGTCAGCTTTTGTCGATGTAGTAAACGACTGCTGTGTCTCATCATGTAAAACGCGGGTTAGATATTCAACCCGGTGTTTACAGAGGGGCTGCTGTGGTCTTCCCAGCTGGTGGAAGAGGGGGAAAATGGCGGACCCAGCCCCACTGGATCTACCGTTCCAATGTTATGCCCTTCATATGCTCCTTGGACAGACGGCCGTAAAAGCTTTCGGTGAGTTGTAAAAATGGAAATGGTGCCTCCAGTCTGGAATGGAATATGCTGCACGTGAAATTCATTTCAAATCTCCCAGGGAAGATATTGGTGGCAATGGCTCCGGTGTCGCGTGCGAGTTAAATCACAAGTCGCTCTACCCTGCCCGCCTTGCCTCTCCTTCCTCTTAATTTCCCTCTCACTGTCCTGTTTAAAATTCATGGACTTTCTTATCTCTTTTTTTTGGTGGGGGGGTGATAATTATAATTCTGCCAAAAGTGCTTCAAAACTTGATTGAGGCATCGTCAGTAGGCATGTTCACATACAAATTAGCATTCAACGGGCTCGTGAAGAACATGTCATGAACAACAACCAGTACACTGTAAAACAAGACCTAATAACGGCAAAATTTTAAAACGCTTTTACGACATGAAAAGATTATGACAGTCTGTAGCATTTTTAGTAGAACAATTTACTATTAAGTGGTCAAAGTAATGACAGTTTAACAATGGCCTTAACATTTAATTGGCTTTGAGTTATGGTAAACTGATTGAAGATATTTCCGCTGATATTTTTGCATATAATTTTGTGTTGTACGGGTGGAAATCTGGATAAATTCTAAAGTGGGTGAAATTCATGTTCATAAGTAGGGAGAAACAATGACAGCGCCAGCAACGAACACAGCTGAAACCACGGCATCTCACCTGTTAAAGAGCTGTCAAGGTTGTCCATGCTGGAGCCTGGTGTGTGCTCAATACCTCGAGGATGCCTGGCTCCGTAGCCTTCATCCTCCTCCTCCTCCTCCTCTTCCTCATCCTCGTCGGGCAGGTCAGTCTCTAGGTCGGACACCAGTGTGCTAGACACGTAACCGACCGGGGGAGCTGGAGCCTGGGGGGGGAGAGAACCTCCCTGCATGTGCCTTGCAGGAGAAAGACAGCGTGTTTAATTACATCGCTGGTATGCACGTGTACACACATCAAGGAATGTGGCGGGCTGATGAGGGCAGAAGGAACAACGGAAAATTTGACAGGAACAGAAGGGAAACAAGGATGCCCCAGATGGAAGGGGAACTGTCACACTAATTTTAAAGGGCCTTCTTTTGTATTCTGAATAAATTTGGGCGAATCCGCTAATTCTATGGTGCTGCTTCTCGCATGCTAATACAATGACCCACTAATTGCAGCTGTGGATGGTACAAAAGCACACATGCCAGGCCTGTCGACACGAGGCTGACACCTCATAGGCAGCGGCAGGCACTGCTGACAGCCACATTTGTTCAAGGAGTACCGCGTCTTTGACGCGGTTTGCGGAGGGATTTGGTTGTAATTACTGGCCTTCTCCTTTTGTCAGAGATGCTCTCTAACAAACATGGTCATTACTGGGTAGCATGACATCTCCTTCCTGACAAGCATCCTCCCCCCTCCCCCAACCCCCCTCCACGATTATGAATGGATGCCAGTCCCTCATTCGCTCTAGCCTCACTGACAGTATGAAGCATGGCCTTCATCTGACTTGCATGAGCACCGCAACAATGGAATGTGCCACACAGGGATGTGTGCGTTTGTGTGTGCGGGAGGGGGTTGTAAACAACTACGCTTAAGAACTCAATATACAGAAGTCGCTTACAGTAAGTGGTGGCACGAGTCTATAAAAAATTACACAGTTAATGGGTGTTTCTCTACAGCACAATGGTAAATGATAGTTGACATGAGGAATATTGTAGGACTAAAATAAATCCTTGAAGCAATAAACACAGAGAAAAATATGCCTTGAATATTTTAGATAAAATTTTAATAATCCAACTTAAGATGCAGTAAAAAAGGACTCCTGCAGCACCCACAGTTCATTAGGTCGATCCATAAAGGACTTCAAAAAAACAAAATTACAGTTAGTATTAAAGCATAATTCCTAGCAAGCTATAACTTAAATCTAAGTTTAACAACCTGAGTTTTCACGTTTCTTAAAGATGTAAAAAAAAGGTAGGCATGAGCAAAGGTTTTAACTGACACTTTAAAATGATGAAAATTACCATGTCTGTTTTGCCATGTCCAATTGGTACGCTCTGGTCAGCTCATCCAGATGGGCCTGGAGCATGGGCTGCATCTCTTCACGGGGAGAAGGGGTGAGGGTGGCTGTGGACTGCTGGCCAAAGGACACTGCCGCAGGGGAGGAGGCAACTCCGCGGATGGGCGGAGTGGGAACCCTCTCCTCCTCTTCCTCCAGCTCGTCCTCCATTCCCTGGTGGAGGTAGGTTTGTACGGGCATGGGTGGACCCCAGCCATCACTCTCGTACCTGGGTTGAGAAAGTGGGAGTTTTGTGACCATCAGTTGATGAGCGGTTAGCAATTGTTCATGCAGATCATCAACGTCCCAAGAATCTGCAGCCACAGATGATGAGTGTCACGTGTCTATTTAGCCATCAAATGCACATCATCAAGGGACGTAGTGCGTGGGAGGATCATGCTATTCCCCCAAGTTCCTCCTCCCCCCCGAACAGGCGCCCCGACCGGCCAGAGGAGGCGCTAGTGCAGCGACAAGGACACATACCCACATGCGGCTTCCCACCTGTAGACATGGCCAATTGTGTCTGTAGGGACGCCCGATCAAGCCGGAGGTAACATGGGGATTCAAACTGGTGATCCCCGTGTTGGTAGGCAACGGAATAGATCGCTACACTACCCGGACACCCCGGACTAGATGTATTTTAAACCAACTCTCCAATACGTAGCAGTGTGACTTTGTCAAATTGAGGAGTTGCTTGGGCTTTGATTTCCTATAATCGTGCTTATACATGGTGAAATAATACCGGTCATAAAGAACAAATTCATTAAGGAATTTGTCAGTGCACATTCCATATAGGACATTACTGTTTTAATCTGCTGCCATTAAGAGCAACCTCAGATTTACAGTGCACGGGACTCTTCATTTGCCAAAAAACCCATTAAAGCAGATGATTCTCCCAGATTGGAAATGGGCTTGAAAGGACATCACAACCACTGGACCAGACAGAAACACACACACACACACACACACACACACACACACACACACACGCACACACACACCGTCACTTTCAATGAGCTCCTCTTACTGTCAACATGTACTACAGAGTGTTTAAAATTGTTAAGGATTTACTCCTTAATGGGTAAAAGCAGTGTTGGAGTTAAATTTGACATCTGTAGTCGTTTAGCTGATGGGGAACCCAGGGGAACTTTCACAGAGCGAGGAAGTAAGGGTTTATAATTTGCTTTTTGTACTCAGCATAGAAATACCGTACCTTTCCCTCCTTAATTCCTTCCCCTACCTGGCAACTAAGCTATTCTTAGTTAAGAGACAAAGGAGATACTGGGACTTCGCCACAGTCTGTCTGGTTTATGGTGCATACTTCTCCCAACGGCTAGGCCACACTCCTGCCTTATGTAATATATCTCTGACTTGAACCAAGTAATCTAATAGTGTAGAAGAAGAGTGGTGCAGGTTTTACATTGCAATTCTTCTTTTTTTTTTGTGTGTGTGTGGATTTTTTTCTATCCAAATCCAGGGAGGGCTACAGACTACCAAATGCCTCCTCCGATACATGTGGAGTCGCCAGCCACTTTTTTCCACCTGACAGTGAGGAGTTTCACCAGGGGGATGTAGCATGTGGGAGGATCACGCTATTCCACCCCCCAGTTCCCTCTCCCTCCTGAACAGGCGCCCAGACTGACCAGAGGAGGCGCTAGTGCAGTGACCAGGAGACATACCCACATCTGGCTTCCCACCCGCAGACATGGCCAATTGTGTTTGTAGGGACGCCCGACCAAGCCGGAGTTAACACAGGGATTCAAACCGGTGATCCTTGTGTTGGTAAGCAATTGAAAAGACCACTACGCTACCTGGACACCCCTATATTGCAATTCTATGACAATCACCCTTTTATCTCTCTAGTGGATAACACAGTGGATAAACTCTCAATGTCTCACTATCTCTTGTTTATCCTTTGTTGTTGTTGTTTAAATAATGCAGTTCTGTTTTGTTCCACTGTGGGAATCAGCAAATGGTGGAATCTGAAACCATCTGCATAACTGTGTGCTCTGAGTGGCAGGAGCCTGCTGGAAGTATGTCTTTTTTTTTGTTTTTCTAGAAAGCTGTTTTCTTTTCCACCGACTGAAAACAAGCTCGGCAGATAGACTGATCCACAACCATCTGTAAGCATGTGTATTACTTGTGTTTGTTTGTGTGCATGCACTTAATATATGTGTACTTGGCTGCCTGAGGAGACTGTGCTCACATTGATTTTGCAGCTTTTCTCCAGATGTACTGCAATTAGTTGCAGAGAAAAAGTACCGTCCAGTGAAAAGCACAGCACTGTTACGTATCGCACATGGTATTGGTTTATGTTGCCATTCCCACCAACAAAAGCTAAGGTGTTATTTTTTGTTTTTGTTTTTTTGTGCAAACACTATGTAGTTTTCCTACAGCTACCATAGCTGGGAGAAGTAGCATCTGTCATAATACTGATTGAGGAGAGCATAAAATTTGCATTTCACTTCGTGGTTAAGGTTGGAGAAGGTTGTGAAACTTACCCTCCACCCTCATGGTGCTCATTGGGATAGTGGTCCATCTCAGTGCCAGGCAGAGGGTGAACAGGGGGAGGGGGCAGGGGAACATTGGCCCAGTTGGAGCCATTAGCCTTGGTGGGCTTGGAGCCAGCCTTGGTCTTCTTTTTCTTACCTCCCTTTCCACCTTTGAACGGAGAGCAGGGATTAGAGGGGTTGAGTCACCGAAATTAAATCTTTGAAAAAAAAGGGAAAATCAATTTTAAGATACATCTGGAATGTCTTTGTGCATTATTTGCTGTTTTCAAATAATGTATAGATGTTCTAAACAAGTCATTTTAGCCTGCACACGTTGCACATTCGTTTTTTGTCAATTTCAGCACACTCTTAGAAAGTCATAGACAGTTTTGAACACACGATTTCCCGTCAGCACTTGCACAGAGAATTTCAAGGCTGCCTGTTGAAAAGCAGGCGTCTATTGATTGACTGGCTGAAAAGTCTCCAATCTCCATAGAAACAGCAGGAAACGACAGTAAAGGAGGCTGAAGCAGACCTTTTGTGCTCCACCCATCCCTCTGTGTCCCCTTCTGCACCGGGCTTTGGACTCCACAATGAAACGTCTGACTTCACAGCATCATCATAATGAATGGCTTGTGTAGTGTCAGTGTGGGCCTAATGGAATTCACTGAGAGTCTATTACTACTTTCATTTCTTTTATTACACCAGAGAGCCGCCAACCCCATCCATTTCAACTCATATCCCTCTAACACCAGATTCTCTCTCGGCCCATCCATCTTTAGAAATCTGCCAGCAAGGGCCAGGTCAATACTGGGTTTATATGATTTGGTGAGTGTGAAAGATCCCCCCCCCCCCCAAAAAAAAGGCATTTGACTTGGTCTTTTACGAGTAGGATTACATACATGTTTCAGCAAATCGCTCGGGGGTAAAATCCCCCCCCAATAGCTCCACAATAAGGCATGCATGTCTGTTTAGCCGCAGTGGTACCCAGGAAGAATACAATCAGACTGACGACAGAGTCAAATTAAATGTTTTGAAAGTTTATGTTTTGCCGTCAGTCCCTGTATCGAGAGAGATCGGTGAATTGACGAGAGCAAAAGCCAACGGCACCAACAATCTTATCACCACAGATGGCGGAATATCCTTTTCCAAGGTTTTGCTTTTCACACCTTTGTTTCTTCTTAGCAAGTCTATTCAGCTGGCCTTAAAAGACTGATCGACGAGAGGCGACGTTTTTAGGATGTCTCCAACTTGAAAAAGAGCTCCGCTTCTCCATTTTCGAAACGCTTCTCTTGCCCGTCTATTCCCCGATTGAAATTAAAGTTACCTATTGTGCTGAAATACTGAGGTCGTGTGCAACGGCCACAGCAACCGGGTATACCAAGTGGTGCACACTCAAAATGTATGCATTCATGTTATCCACTGTATTAGGTTCAGCATTACTAATAACACCATTATATTATTCATTCATATAGTTTTCGACCATATTATCCCCTGTATGCACATGAGGGAAGCAAGGGGAGAAATGTGCATCGACAAATCCTTACATTGGCAGGATGCAGTGTCACCCTGCCAGCAAACACCTTACATCTCAATCCAGAAAATACCCCGAGATGATGTCATCAACCACACAGGCTAGGGGGAGCCATCTTTAGGAGACTCTCTTGTGCACATTAGTGTCTGTCATCTGCTGGTTAACCCTCATTGCCAAAGGCCTGTAATCACGTCTTCCAGTGCCACAAAAAAGCCCCTGTTGAGGGAATCTGGCATCTTCAGCGATGTAACATCATGTAATCTAATAACGTGACTCAGTTCAAGCAAAGCTACAAATTAGCTCAATGTCGTCAAAAGAAATATCCCAGCAGCAAGCAGACATATCTCCTTTTTTAACATTTTTCCGCTTTATTTGACAGTGACAGTAGGGTGACGGACAGGGTAGGCAGGGGATCACATGCAGCAAAGGGCACAGGCTGGACTCAAACCCGGGCCGCTGTGGTACGGACTCAGCCTTGATACGTGGCACGCGGCTCCACCAGGTGAGATAGCGGGGCGCCGCCGAGCAGACATATTTCTGTTAATTCAGAAACGAGTAACAGTAATACACTGTATAAGTTTGCTGCCGTCTATAAAAAAAAAAGAAAAAGGGGGAGTCTGGAAAATAAAGAAATAAAATAAAAGAGTGGGAGTAATAAAAAGAAACAACTGTAAGCCCAAAGCAAGAGGGCACCACGGTGTAAGTATAGTCTGAAAGTAATTGGCTTTCCTAATCGTACCTCTGGGCGACGTTCGACTTTTACCAATAAATGGCGTACTGACGTGATTGTTCAATCATCCCCGGTCCCTCTACACACGGCCAGCCATCAATATTGTAAATGAGCCTCTTCCAAGGGAAGGATGATCTGGCTCTGGAATTACAACAGCTCACCCCAAATATGAAAAATACAGAGAGAAAATCTGTGGCTAGGAGCTACACAGGAATTACACAGCAAACCCATCTCCTCCGACAAAACTGGGCCTCCCTTCAAAACGGAGCTAATACTAAATATAGATATGGAGCTGGGTATTTATACCCCGGGTTTGGGCACTCCCAGTCTATAACTGTAGGGCTGCGCAGCCCTGGGCTAGCTTTGTTTTCATTGGACGCATCAGTGCTGAGGGGGAAAGCCACAGAATGGAGGCTCTAGAGGGACTCCACAGCCTGATATAACTTGGAAATGGGAAAATAATTTCAAATGGAGAGTCCAAATAACTGACTGGCAGTAATTTCTTACAATCCTTTAGTATAAAATAGCTTTAGTTTTGGCTGATTTATGAATCATGGTGACAATTTACTTCATTGTGTAGTAGCTGAACAGGCTACATTAAGAATATTGTATGACATATTGTGAGATGATAGATGACGTGGTTACATAATAAAGCTGTTATGCGTCAACAATCTTTGTTCCTTCTTCACACATGAAGGGTAAAAAAGTGTATTAGAGGGACGGAGCGGGAGGGGCAGGGGGTGGGATTCATCTGGGCTCCAAAATCTTACAGAAAACATACAGTTCTGAGCACTGCCTATTGCTTCTTTCCTCTGCCAAGATACCTTTTAATGAGCAGCCCAATGTCCCCCCGTGGAAATCCTCGCCATGAAAGCTGCTTTATTTCTGTTCCTTTTCATCCCGCTCTCCTCCCTCAGACATGACGTTCATTATTCCCTCAATCTCCTCCAAGGGAGAGCAGCGCACTGGAACTTTTCCCTCTTCAAACGCTGAGCTTTGCTGTAGCGGAAATCTGAATCAAAGCTCAGCTAGTGCTGATTTACATTTCCTCTCCTGCTGTAAGCTGTACTGTATCTACCGTGCAGAAGGAGGTGAAAATTGGAAAAAGTGAAAACAATGCTGACTTCGTTTCCTCTACACCAAGGGAACTTGTTGTCTTCTTATATCCATCCATCTATCCATCCATCCATTTATCTAATGTCTCTTTCAAATGCTCATCCTTTTGTTGCGAGTCTTCCACAGTTAACATGGCCGCATCCTTAACCTGCTCGCTTGCTTAGGGGCAGTTATGAGTCCGATGTGCATTCCGCCAATCTTATTTTTTCTTAGGGCTACCGTGTAATGGTAATGGAGGGAGAAAAGCTCCTCCAAGTTCTTCATACATGAGATTATTACATCCAAATATACATGAAATCTCTGACAGTTCTATGTAAAATATCCCAAGGCAAGCAAAATGAAATAAACACATTATCCATAAGTCCCCCACCCTTCCCTCTGCCCTTCTTATGCAGACTATGCAATTAATGAGCATTTCTGTGCTCCCTATCCACTCATGCACGCTACAGAGTACATCTCTTAAATCATTTACTATTGAGAATAAATGTATCTTTTTTTTCCTCCTCCATCCTCTTTTGCTGTTCTTGGATGAAATTCTTAGAGAAATGTGGAGTACGGCATTTGTCAAACCCTGTTTGGGCCTTCACTAAACTGCCTGGAGTTTATGGGGAGAATCTGCCTGCAAGGCATGGCTACTCCACATCCCCTCTCCGGCCCTCTGTGTGCCAGTGCATTGAATTAGAGACCAGTTAAGGCAGTGGGTTGTAACTAGATTAAAGAGGAGAGTGGAGGGGAGGCAGGCAGAGGGTTACCTCAGTGTCCTATAAATGACATTGTAATTCTCTGAACATGGATTTTAGTGTAGTCGACCACCATTAGAGTAAGAGGGAAAAAGGGAGGTATTTTTTGCCACTTTAACCAGCCAAGCGTCCCTGATGGTGTGTGTGCGTGTGTCTTGTGTGTATGTGTGTGTTCCACTCAATCTGAAAGAGTCCCTCTGCCCCTATTCCCATCTGCTCAAACAAAGAGAGCAAGACTTTATGAGGCCCAGCACTGATGGCTGTTACCCAGCCTTCGAGCCTGCCGCCATCTTCTATCAGCAGATGATATGAAATCCTTTGTCGTGTTCTCAGATTTACATGTCTTGTTCATTTCACTCCAATACATTATGAACAGATAGCCTAAGTCATTAAATTATTTTTTTCCCCCTTGCATTCAACTGAAAACGGTGAGAGCCAGGTGAGCAAAGCAATATTGGTGAGGGAGAAGAACAGTGTTAAAAAAAGCCCTGAGATGCCAGATTTGCACATGCAAATAAATAGCAGGTCGATAAAGCAATTAAGAAATCAGTCAGTGCACTTCCCAGAAATCCCTGCTGTGTTAGAAACCAACCTGAGAGGCTGCCGCTTCTCTCTGAGCTGTTGTGAGAGCTGGTGGTGCTGAAATCTTGTGATTGGTTGTGTGGTATTCTATTAGACAATCCTTCGGCCAATCGGTAGTCGGGAATAAAAAGGAGGGCTATAGTGGAGGTTAGAGGGCAAAACATTACAGGGGAATCAGGTGATCAGCTGTTAGCACAAGCACATGCAAACATGCAGTTAGAGCATCAAGCAAGCTCGAGACCGTTTCCTTACAGGTCTCCATCCACCCCAAGCTCACGTTCCAAGGGATGTTCAGTTTCATTCGCTGTCTCATTTGCACCGGTTTTAAAACATGTCACAAAGACAACGTTTGTTGTGCATTTTGGCAAACAAAGACAGCGCCCAACAACAAACAAAAAGTAATCATTCACTAATGTCTTTCTACCAAACAGGGAAAATGGGTCAGAGATTTTAACTCATTACTGTTCCTTTCCCAGAGAGATATAGTCATATACACCTGTATGTAACCTCACTGCATAAAATAATGCCAATGAGTATTAAGAAAATAATTTTTAAGATTCATTGCATTCAGAGGACTCCTTAAATAAGTATAATTTATCCATTTCAGACTGTTGGGAATGAGATTATAAATATGCATCAGAATACATCCTAGGAATACTTATTACTTGTAAAGCATAAAGGTTCACGTGGCTTTAAAAGATACAGTGCCAAGTCCTTGGTAATTAATTTGGATTATTTTCTTAAATATTAGTCCAGCTCAAAGGGATAGGCAATTACTCTGAAAGCGAGTGAGGAGTGGGACTATACTCAGAACCTCAAGAAAATGGATGGGTGACTTAAGTACATTAGTCTTTCATGAGGTGTTTACTCAACCTTGGAGAGTAACTAAGATGATGTCCGCTGGGGAAAAATTACTTTTTCAAACACAACCTCCAACTGCATGGCTGGGATGCCGTCAGAGACTTATGGTGGAAGAGCGGCTATTAAATTACAGACAGCTTCAAGTCACAGTAGTGAACTTCAGGCCGGGGTGTGTGAGGTATTGTCTGAAAAGCATCAATCTGCTGTTTCACTCGACAGGGTTTGGAACGGTGTCAGAGGAAGAATGGTTTGGCTGTAGATTGGACAGCATTTAGTGTATCTCGCTGCCATAACGGCACAAGGGTTCTCACCAACCTACATTTAAACGGCTGATCTGTTCTTGAGACTTACTGTTGTTGCAGGAGTTCTTGTCAGGCAGCGAGTAGCCTAGGTTAGCCATCTCCTGCTTGGCCTGGAGGGAGGCCTTCCACTGGGCCTCAGGCAGGTCGACGGCCAGTTCATGGATGCTGCTGGAGTGGAGGATCTGAGTGGTGGCGTAGGGAGTAGCCTGGGAAGCCTGGCCAGGGCTGTTGTAGTTGGCCTTGGTGGTGAAGTCAATGCTGCTGTAGATGGCTCCATCAGAAAGCATAGTTCCTGTCTTATCCCCCTGGCCACTGGGGAGATCTGAGGAGGGAGGTGCCGAGTGGAATCAAGAGAACTGCAATTTGCTTATAACCAAAGTATTCACATCACCTGTGACCCCAGACTGTTTGAATAAAAGCTGATAGGTGAAAGGAGAGAGGAGACATTGATTAACAAGGCTGGTTCCCGTGGCAGATTGAGAGCAAAGAACTAACATAACCATGCATTAAGCCAGGGTGACTGAGGACATGATGGAGGAGTTCCCTGGAGGTTGAAGCATTAAAGTATGCAGCTTAACACTTTTAGGTCAGCTCATCTCGTCACATGCAGCACTTAAAATAACTTAATATCTCATTGAAAAAATAATTCCTGATACTCATGCATTCCAACCCCACAGAATCCAGACCTTAGTGCCCCTTCCTATCTATGGATCTCTCCCTCTGCTTCCTTCTCTCTCCATGGACACCAGCGATAATATTACCATTTTGCATGTGTGTGTGTGTGTGTGAGAGGAGGAATGAGTAAGAGAGAAAAGAAGAAAGAGAGGTAGAAAGCAGAGCTTCTCTGTGGTGTACGGTTGCATGCCCAATGAAGGGGGGATGATGTACAGCCATGGCGAAAGCGTCCGCAGCTGCGCCAGTCAAGCTGCGCCTGTCCTTCACGAATGGTTGCCCAAGACCATCTTTTCACACACAATCCCACCCCCTCTTCTCTCCTATGTCTGCCCATCCTTCCCTTTACTCCCGCGCTCTCTCTCTCTCTCTCTCTCTCTCTAAAGTATAGGCTGCAACACCAGGCTGGACTGTTTGCCATTACTCAGCCTGGTGACAGTGGAGGACCTGCTGTTAACACTCTGGCTGTCTTGCATTGTGATATATAGATGTATATCCAAACATGTGCCTGTAATATGCATATAGGTATACAAAGCCGGTGGGGGAGTGGACATGATGTACAACAGGAGCTACTGTGTAATTGAGAAGAAGGCAGGGAGGCTGGAAGTTCCTATCATCATGTCTTATCTATTAGTTACCCCCTGCATGACAACCTGATAGGTACCAGGGCAGGCCTTTGCTCACCTCCTCGACCAAAGTTACTAAGGTCATTGGGTCCCCCGGAGTTGCTGTTGACAGGTAGGCTGGTGGTAGGCCAGGAGTCAGCTAACCAGGGGTAGCCCGGGTCGCTGGCATTTAACAGGCCGGGCCGACTGGTGAGAAAACACACGATGGAAATTTAGTTTGAAAATAAGTATTGGACTGTCTTTAATATCAGCAGTTCTGGAAAAAACTCAACATTTTAAGATACTAACTATACCAGATTCATGCTGGAATCATGTACACGTTTCCTCACTGGATTGGAGTAACAATAAATAAAACCATGGCAGCAATCAGCAAGAAATAAAATCAAACATATGTTTCAATTGTAGTGTGTACACATGCCTGTGTGTCTGTGGGAGATAAGCTGCCAATAAGCTTCTAGTGCTAATGAGACATTTCTGAGATAGAGGGGAAAAACTGTATGTATAACAGTTATTCCCTCCACAAAGTTGGAATTCCTTCAGGCAAATAAAGCTCTTTATCTCTATTTTCCCCCTGCTGTGTTTTTGTCTCCCTCCTCTCATTTATTAATGCAAATGCAGACTGCAAAAACACAAATGCATGCACATCCACACCACATGTGTAGGTGCTATCATTCATTAATATCCCATGAATTCTGCTGTGTTTGCTCATCAACCCCTTGTGGTGCTGTCCAGACAGTCTAAATCTTATTTGATTAGGTGTCACACCCTTGGCCTTCGCCACACCATGATCCCTTGCCCCACTTGTGGGATCCCTGCATATGGGAGAGGACGGCGCCATTTAACAGGTGTTGCGTTCCTCCAGAGGGAGGGTGGAAGCCATAAAAAGCGTCCATTAAGACTTTAACCTGTCATGGGTGACTGCTGGGAGGCCATTAGGACCACTTTACTGTACAATCACGTCTGAGGCTCGTTACCATGGGCAACACAGATGGAGGTAAATGAAAATGAGAGATGGAGCTAAACGCCTTTGTTTATGTGTCAGGCTCAGCTCGCTGACACATTGTACTCAACTTGTTTCTGATAACTGGCCATTGAGACGGATTAAGCTAAATGCATCCTGAAAGTTTAACAGTCACTAATGCACTGAACAAAATGAAGGGATGGCATAAAAGAATCAGCCTTGTTGGACAAAAGAATCCAAACCCTGCGAATACGGACGTAGGAAAAGAAAGGAACAGAGTTGTTCATTGTTACCCTCAAGGTCTCCACAGCAGCAACACTTTTGCTCTTTTATCCCTGAGAAATCACAGCTTGCTATGGTCAGACAAGCAGCACATGTGATAAAGTGGATTGCTTTGGCTTCCTGGGAACACATCACACCCCACCATCAGTGCCCTGCAGTCTGCAGCAGACTCACAGATACACACTAATGCTCTGAGGAGCTGCAGAGCACAGCACTTAGCAGCCTTTTTGTCTCATCTCCAGCAGGGGTGACATGTTGGCTCTGGGGGGACTAGGAGAAAGGCGAACCCTGAGGACATGAGCAGGTAATGGGTGCGCTGCAGTCAGTCTCTTCCTCAGCCACAGGTTCTAATGAGAAGAGCTGCACCACGGAGGGGGGAAGTCCAAATGAACTGCAGCCCTGACAAGCTAAGAGCTCTCACTGTGGTTCCTGAATGCCAAAACAGGCCCTCGGGGGAGACGAGTCATTCAAATTGATGGCTGCGCATCAGACACATGCACTTTTATAGGGTAATACATCTCCTCCCCTCCCTCCACTTCTGTTTCTGTCTGCCACTTTCTACCACTGCCATTATTCTCTCTCTTTCCCCTACCCATCCTTTCCTTACCCTATTTTCCTTTATTTTCTCTCCATTCACCTCCTCCCTTTCTCTCCCTTGCTCAACATCTGTCAACCTGGAGTTTCCGGGGAGTTGACAAAGAAGGAGAGAAACGGTGAGGGGTGGGGGTGGGGGGTGGGGGTTGCTCTATCTTGTTGACTGCTGCTAGACCGCACCGTGAAAAGTATTCTGTCTACGGGAATGGGCCATGCCTTTGTCTCGTTACCGCTCTCACTCGTCCTACGTGCTTCGGCAAACCCTTCCCCCGACTCACGAGAGGAAGACCATTTGGATGATACCGAGTTGACACTGGAAATGGCTGAATCGTCCTTGTATTATCACACAGCAGTATTCCATAGAAGAACAATTAGAATTAGACTGAACTCTACTGGGGTTACTTGTTATACTCGTGTTTGACTCTGCAAATGGGGAGGGGTGGGTGGGCGGTTGGACGTGGGGTCATATATCTATCGAAAAGTTGACATTGAACTTTCAATCTTCGTTTAGCTTTCCTGGAATGGACGGCAACCTTGGCAGAAAAGATTTGATTTGGAGCTATTTTCCTGTCAAGACATTTCAGCTGCTTGGTGTGATAGGTAGGTAAACTGAAATAACTGCCAAGACAGCCAACAAGAGGCTTGCCATAAACAATCCAGGGGGAAATTAATTAATTTAAAGCAGCTTCATAAATCAATTGTATTCACAGTCACCCCCACACCTGCTTAAGATTGAAGCCTGCACTGAAACCCCTCACATTAGATTATACTTGGCACACAAGGAAATATGGATTAGTTCTCTAGATTTACATGCAAAGAACATCCTGTCGCTAAGCCTTCAGATCCTGGGATGTGAAGGAATCTTCATAGCAACAGTCTTGGTAAAACCTGTTTGCTGCAGCATACAGCCTATTCTCCCTCTCGGTGGGAGTGAATCTGCTTTTAATATTGATCACCACCAAGATAGGAAGTTATTACTACCTCCTAATTACCATCTCCCTATTGACAAGGGGATAAGGAATGAGCCCTTATCGGCTTTTATCAATTTCAATTGAGCCGCCAAAGTCAAGCCGTCCAGGTCTACCAATCTGTAACCTATTCATCTTCCATGAATCATTTATTCTGTGATCGATTAAGTGTAATTGTTCAGTCAGGGCAATTTGGCAGGAACCAATGAGGAACTGGGAACACACGCGGCTTCATTTGCTATTGTCTAATTAATGCAATAAACAACCCGCGTAACAAATGAAGACATTTTCCTGTGATACTCTGCTACTTGCATTCACTCTCGGGGCAGATGGGGAAACTGCAACATCTGGACTTTAATATCGCTGGAGTGACGAACGGAGCAAGGGTTTACGCAGGGGGAAAAAAACAGCTCAAGACTGCACCCCCATCTTAATGTGAGAATGGGACAGTTGCTGCCACTGACTAAAGATATGACAAATATAGAGTTCTGCAAATTCAGACATTTCAAATCCCACCCGCCGGAGAGAGAATCAGAACCACTTATGTGGAAAATTGAAGGAAAAACACTACAGCAGAAAGTAGATGAGAAAAGGCACGGCAAGTGGCGTGGCTAATTCATTGAGAGCCTGCTGGCAGCTCGCAGAGCAATATAAGCAAAAACAAAAAGGTCCATTGCAACGTATACACACATGCAGAGAGATCGGACAGAGTAACCTCCTCACCCCCCCACAAAAAAAACAAAAAAAATATCTAAATGACCCCCCCCCTCACTGTTAAGTGCTGAAAAGAGGCAGTTTTCCTCAGACACACAGTGAGACTTAGTTGGAAATCTCTCCCTAAGAGTTTTGAAATATAGAGGTTTTACCTAGTCAGGTGTGATAAGCAGCAGATAGACAGAAGCCCCCTGCATTCCCAAGGGAGCGCCTTCGGTACCCACAAAGGCTGAGTAACTGGTGTCATTGATATGTGCCCTATCCTCTGCAGCCCTTCTCTTCTTCGCTAATGTACAAAGAAATGGATTTGTCTGTATGGGGGTGCAAGAGGGGTACCTCAACACACCTCTCCCCTGGGTAATTATTTTTACATTATTACATGTGCTCAGATCCCAGCCGCCCACGCGAGGTGACAGGCAAATTTATCACTCCGGGGGGCTCCTGGGTTGCCCGAAGCCAGCAGGGGAAGATAGATGACAAAATAAAAGCCCTCTCTGCTTAAATTGTTTCTGTTAATTCTGTTGGGGGAGATTTATGAGTTCATCTATTGATGCGTGAACGGAGATGTGGTGGAAATGTATGTTTGCGGACAGACTTGCGTGGAAGGTACACAAACAGGTATTGGTTATCTATCGATTCCCTCGGTCATACATCAGAATAAAAAGCAGCTCTGTGCGGCCATAATGCTTGACTCGGGCTGATGAAGTGGGGTTCGTGAATTCAAATCGAAAATATGCAACGCCTGTGAGAGAGGTTTTGGATGAAACAGCCACACATCAATGCTATTAAATAACCCAGATGTGCAGGGGATGGACTGGAATATTAATGACAGGTTAAATGTTTGGCAGTGGATGAAAGGGCACCCTATTTTTCCCGGCTGAACTCACCTTCCGTTGCTCATCAGACCTCCGTCGACTCTCTGGAACGTCACTAAGGTCAGCAAGACAGAGGGACAGGAAGATGGAGAAGAGGAAAAAAGACAAAGTGGTACATGATTTTTTTTCTCTAATACATTACGTGCCAGACAGAAGAAGAGCTTATTTCCATAATTAAGATGGTACAATAAATAGTGGGGTGGTCTTGGCAGCCTAGTCCAGATTTGCCCTTGTGCCTTGAAAACTACCTATTCCGTCTATGTGGGCCTGTCACTTATGAAGCTAGATGGTTGATGAATTCACTACAGGGACACAGTTGTCCCTCTGTGTCCATTTTCTTTTACAGAAAAAAAAAGATGAAATGACAAGGACCACAGATTGTTTGGCATAAGCCGAGACATCATGTGCTTCTCCCAAGGACAAGATGCCTGATGAGAGGGGAAACTCATTTCATCTCTCTTATTTTGCTCCTGAGTTATTATCACATTTGTGATTAAATCTCAGCCAAAAATGATGAGAAAAGGCATAGGGCTCATTAATCAGGCTGAATCCCCTTTCTGCCGTGGGGGCTGAGTTACTGATCCTTCAGTCAGCGGGGCTCCCCAGAAGCCTAGTATGTGGCCCGTACCATTATAGTGATCTATAGGTAATGGGCCCGACTCTTTGTAAGCAGCTAGTAAAACTCCATGGCTCAAAGTGAAAGACAGCTGCAAAGGGTCCATTTCATCTCTGTTCAACAACTGTGATGACAAAAGTACATCAGAGACCTTCGCATGTGTAAAACTTCAATGGGTCACAGGAAACTGAAAATTAGGGCAGCAAGCGCGTTGGAAATCACCTCATAACGAGGGGAAAAGGGGAGACAGGGATAAAACAGTGAGTACTGGTTTGACATATGAGAGAGAGAGAGAGAGAGAGAGAGAGAGAGAGAGAGAGAGAGAGAGAGAGAGAGAGAGAGAGAGAGAGAGAGAGAGAGAGAGTTGGTAGTAATTTGGCTCATTTGTTCCACAGATGGAGATTAAAGAGAGAGGGAAAGCTGAACATTCCTCCACTTATCCCTGTCTCATTCAGGTTTATTCCATAACAAGTCCGGACACGGGCAAGAGAAGGGACTTTCCGAGGGTGACGGCGTTGACTGGGAGAAGGAACTTGTGGGTGTAGACTGGAGGGGCAGTTGAACGAACATCTATCTGCCTTACCAACCCTTTTTTTTTTCTCAAAAAGAAATAATCCTCGCTTCTAATCCTCTCTGTCATCGCCATCACAATATAAGGCAGGATGCTGAATGAGAGAGCGATCACAATTCCTCCTTCACGAATGCAAGCATAACAGATGTTTACGGCTTTATAGATTTTTTTTGAAACCCAATGAAAACAAAAGGAACAAAAAACACCCCTAACAAACAATAGTTTGAGCCAGATAAAACCAGCATGCATGCCGTGCAGGCTTATTTAAATAGAACTTGGCTCTGATCAGCGGGGATGTTCATGGCGTTCTTTATTCATTGGTAGTGCAAACCATTTCTCTTTATTCGACTACAAACAAACTTGCACCACAGTTCCCTTTACTTGGAGAGAGGAGTGAGCGGAGTGGCAGGCGGGGGCGGACAAGAGAGAGAGAAGGGGGGGGGGGTTTCTATGCAGCAGGGAGGCCTCTGAAGTCCCTATCTGTGCTCAGGCACATTTCTGGGCTGCTGCGGAGGACTTTAATGTTAGCCAGAGTGAGGTGACAGCGTGGCTGTGCCTCTCGCCTCCCCTCTTTCAGATAAGCACTTTCCCCACTATGAATACAGATTAATCCCCTTTAATAAGCATTAAGTGAGGGAGGACATAATCAGTGTATAAAAAAAATTCCATCAAATCTGCTTCCCGCTGGCTGTACGCCTCCACGGTGCAGTGATTTACCTCCGCTGTACTGACAGCTTTAGGAGGCTGATGCAGGACACTCTGAATACATCTCCTCACTGCCACCGGAGAGGAGTACAGCACTTTGAGACTCTTCAAATGCACCCTGGCTCCCATTCTCAGCACCGTCCAAATGACTCTGTAATCAGTGTCTTCTTCGCCCTCGTTCTGTCCTTGCCATTTGTCCTCTTGTAGTAAAATCCCTGTTACTCTTCATCTCTGATTTCAGCGAGGTGTGTGCACGGTCTAATATCAGCCAGCACCGACTTTATTCCTCTAAAATATAAGAACATTTCATTTTATCTGTCCTCCTGTCCAAAGCCCAGAATCCGATGAGTGGGGCTTGGAGGAACTAGGAACAAAAAACAAGAACTAGGAAATATATTTTACAGAAGGAAGGTGACAGTTTGTGGTAGCAAATCAAGCCAGGAGGCTGCAGTAGTAATGCCGTGTTGACCCTTGACTCATTGCACGGCGCTTATCTCCTAAACTAGTTCTGGACTTGCATAGAGGGACCCTTTTACTATCAGAGTCCCTTCATCTTAAATGGAATCATCTCTCCATCCTCTATCGCCTTTCAAGCCACAAGCATATCTCCATGCACGCTATTATTCTCCTTTAACTTCACCTCCTTTCAGGGACAGGGTCGGTCGAAATGGTTTAATAGCGACGGTTCCGGTTGGGCCCACTTTAATAGAAGCGATATCCTTTACAGTAACATTTCACATAGTTACTTCTGTCAAATTAGCTGTAGGTAGCCAATTAGCCAAAGATACAAGAGCAAATTAGTCAAAGATATATTGTCAAGTAAACACGGCACTGAAGGGAAATCATGATGGGGAAGAACAATGATTAAAACCGCAGGAGAGTACCCCAAAATATACCAACCATATACCCAACCAACACCTATGGAAGAAAACAGACATGTGGATTATGACACAATTTGAGCCTTAAGAAGAGGGGAAAAAAAAGAAGAAGATGTTTTAGGGGGGAGGAAAAAGTACAGCCTCACCCGGCACCACTAGACTGGCTCAAAGAATGATACAATGGACAAAATGAGAGTTTCATTCAAAAAGCCAGCCAGCCACCCACCCACACACACACACACACCCACCCACACACACACACACACACACACACACACACACACACACACAAACACCACACCACACCACACCACACCATGGAACCAAGGCTGTGGATTGGGTAGGGCTAGTTTTCGGGTTTGCTGGGCCCCGGTCACGGCCAACAACAGATCCATCTCCCTTCAAGTTGCAAGTTTAGAGAGCATTTCATCTCCTCTTGGGTGGGTTAAACTGTCTACCTCAATAGGAGGTTCGGATTTGCATTAGCCATGGCCATGGGTCTGACAAACCAAGCATAGGACATATAATCTGTGAGCGGGTGGGGGGAGGGATCTGTGGCGAGATGGGGTGTGGAGACGGGACAAATGAACAGTACCTGCAGGGGTGAAGGTGAAGGACTGAACTGCAAAACAAGAAGACAAGAGAAGTTGTGCATTAAAAGCCTGCAGAGGTAAGCGGTGCTTTGGGGGCATCTGCACACTGGGGGATGGGGGTCTGCCGAGCGATTCAGAGAACACGGAACCACACCCTCACCCAGTCTGCAGAGCGACAGCCAAGAAAGCAGCCAGCTCAGAGGCCACATAGATGTGGAGACGGCAGCACAAACCAAAGAAAATACACAAACACATACAATTATGCAACAAACAGAAATGAGGAGAAAATCATTCCATTACACCCCTCAAATTGTGTTAATATAAAAAGAGCAAGGTACAAAAAACAAAATAAGAACAAAGGCAAAAGTATTTTTGCACAGCAAACCTCTAATTCTTCTTCCTGTTTAGACGTTCCTGAGTTACTGTTAGAGTAACGTCAACTGAAATACTAAAATGTGATTTCATTACAATCTCCTACCCTCAAATTAACCCTGGCAGGATATGTGTACTTGGTTGTTTATATTGACTGGCGGGGGAGCTCTGAGATTTCAAGATCAGTTGCGTGGGAGGAGAGCTGGATCAGCTCCAGTTCCAGTTCGTTCTGAGTTACCAGAAGTGAGTCCGGTCTGCCCACCACCCTAAGCTAATATCCAACAGTGTGGGCGGACTTGTCAAAACCTACAACCTGCTGAAAACGATCCATGCTGACATCTGGCTCCCGGTTGAGCTTTCATATGTCAGACCTCTTGACTTCCATGCTTGCAGCATCGTCAACATCTTGTCAAAATGATGCTAATTACAACCAAAAATGAAGATAACACACCCTCCTGAATGTTTGTTGATGAGTAAAGTATTCTTGCTGGCAGGGAAAGAACTAACAATCCCTTCCTCGGTAGAAATTTACATGTGTGGGTAGATTTGCATTATTAAGTAATGGGAGAGTGTACCCAGTCACAGGATGTATTCTGATTTGTATGCACAACACCCTGATCAGACTAACCTGCATAGTTACTCAGGCCCTTTCTCTTCTTTCTCCTCCAGTAGAGCCAGATGCTGAAGCCCATAAGGATAACCCAGCAGGCCCCTCCGATGCCAGCGATGAAGGCAGGCTGCTTCACCACATCGGTGATCTGCTCTGTGATGCTGTTATTCCTGTTGCCGCTCATGATCACATCCCGGAAGTCTTTACCTGGGAGGACAAGAACAAAATGTGAGGACATCAGTACTTCCATCCATTCCATCCATTATCCAAGCTGCTTATCCGAATTCAGGTCACCGGCTGCTGGAGCCTATCCCAGCGGTCACTGGGCGACAGGCGGGCGGGGAGACATCCTGGACAGGCCGCCAGCCTATCACAGGACCGACACATTCACACCTAGAGACAATTTAGTATGGCCGATTCACCTGACCTACATGTCTTTGGGTGTGGGAGGAAAGTGGAGCACCCGGAGGAAACCCATGCAGACACGGGGAGAACATGCAAACTCCACACAGAGAACGACCCCGGATAAACCCCCAAGGATGCCCCAAGGATGGAGTACCCCGGGGTTTGAACCCAGGACCTTCTTACTGTGAGGCGACCGCGCTAACCACTGCGCCACCGTGCCGCCAGACATCAATAGTTTTTTTTAGTGAAAACTAACACAAAAAACAACAAAAAACAAAAAAAACAAACAACCCCCCCCCCAATATTGCTACACAAAGTTTGATGCTTCAAGGTGAACATGTCTTGAATGCAGACACACCCCTTATAAACAAATCATGCCGATATAATCGCATCATCCTTGGCTTTCGGAAATGACACCAAGCAATGCAGTAAGACAATATTAAGTTTGGACTGAGGCTCAAAGAAAGTGGATCTGATGAATCAGAGTTCGGTATTGACTGAGAGGGAGGAGGCTATACTAGATCTAGAAGGTGTGATGTGAAATCAAATGTCCAGACTGAGGGAGAAAAGGCCTAAAAGCTTATAACAAACCCCCAAGTTAGCAGACTGTTTGGTTAGCTTGGCCCCTAATTCACTGCATGGTCAGTAACACACATCACGTGAAATGAGGGGAGAGGATCCTGGTTTGTATTGATCTCAAATCACAGCTCACCCGCACTAGTCTTCCTGATGGTATTTTCTTGGAGCATGATAACACACAAAGTACACACAAGTACTTCAGTATACTGACACGGACATACATGTGTGTTCATACGCACTTACCCACACATAAATACACACACACACACCGCAAAGTTGCAGAGATTCTTTCTCTCAATCTCTTGCTTGCACACATTTATACACACGTATCGACATGTATGTCCAGACACAGACACACAAAATAATATATCTGCAAGCTCAGGGCTGCTCTCTTGGGAATGGATTATGTGAGTGACATTGGGTAAATAAGAACATGCTACAGGCCAAGCCATCAGTTATGGGTCAGATCAGACACAGTCTGCCTCAGCTCCACATAAATCATATATGGTCACCTCCACATATCACATAGGGCTATTTTCAAAATGTTATGCATTTGGCCCTATCTGTCAGCAGCGATCTGAAAGGAAACAATGCATGAACAGTTTAATATGTGCAAGCAATGACACATCTGGATACTCACCATACCAACAGGCAAATCACAGGTTTCCTATTCAATACATAATAAGAGGATTTGCACTATACACATAATTTGTAAAAACTACAAAACATCATCTGAACTATCAGATGTGTCCAATTTATCATTTATTCATCAATTTATTCAGTCATAAATAATCTGCAATATTCAAATGATCCCATCCACACAGGTTGGGGGAGAAAAATCTTAAAATAGCCGATGGTATGTTGTGGATGCACAATACTTGAGAATGGCTTTGTTCATTCGGGACTCACCTATGACAATGGGCTGTGGCTCGCTCTTGACCCCGACCCCTGCGCTGGTGCTGGCAGCCACCTCCACCCGGTAAAGCACTCCCACCTGCAGCCCGCCCACAACCACTGAGCGAATGGCTGCGTCCACTGTCTTATTCACATGGAAGCGTGTCTCATTCCCCAGACACCAGATCTGAGAGAGAGAGAGAGAGAGAGATTGGAAGATAAAGATCTGTATTGACTGCAATAGGTTTGGCATGAGTTAATGGTGAAAGACCATATGTCGTTTTTCCTTTGCCTATGTCCAACCTTGTATTCCTGGATGATGCCATTTTGGTGGTCTGGGGGAGGGGGGTCCCAGGAGATACTAATGGAGGTGCTGTTCTGGTTGCCCACGGTCAGGACTGTGACTTGCTGAGGAGGGGCACTGGGAGCTGGAGGGAGGGGAACCAGGAAGACCATCAAACACATACCCCTTTGCAGGTCAGGCAGAGGCGAGAGCGCTCGACTCTTGATAACAAGAACACTGTACAGAGATGCCCGATCAACACAGATCCTGTGTGGGTATTGTACGAGTGCAAGCGAAAGCATGGAGTACATGGAAAAAAGACAAACACACACACACACACACACACACACACACACACACACACACACACACACACACACACACACACACCCTTTTCCAATGAACTATTCTACTGGGATGACAGAGGTGGCTAAAGACTGTCAGAATGTCTCATTATAAGAGGATTTACATGAACACCGAGACAAGTCTGACACAGCAAGCCTATCTTTTACATTTCACTATGATTTAATATCCTATCCTCTGCTCCAGCCTGGAGGATTTGCCCGGAGAATACCGTTATTGATTTGTGCAATGACAGCCTGGCATGGTCAAGCAGGAGCTCTCACTCATGCTAAGACTCCAGCATTGACCCAACCAGGGTGGCATGTGGGTCAACAAGCTTATAGGATGAGTCACACATCCCTCAAACGTGAGGGAAATGTGAAAAAATACATTTTAGGGGAAAAGAAATGGGGTCACAGTAAACATATTGACTGGTTCCATTGATTAGCCACATGGAACTAAAGCCAGTCAGTAAAGATTAGGGGGAAGCTCCAAAGTGAAGCACATCTCCATGAACAGGCTCTATCGCAAGGCAGAGAGAGAGAGAGAGAGAGAGAGAGAGAGAGAGAGAGAGAGAGAGAGAGAGAGAGAGAGAGAGAGAGAGAGAGAGAGAGAGAGAGAGAGAGAGAGAGAGAGAGAGAGAGAGAGAGAGAGAGAGAGATAGAGAGAGAGAAAACAAAACCTCTGTCCATGAACCTCAATCTGCTATCATTCTTTTGGCACCAATCTTCTGACCCCACAAGGGGTAAGAAGGGGGGGAAAATAAATAACAGCAGTCTCAACTGGAAATAATGTTTTAAAAATAATGTTTTCTCATTTCCGTGGTGGCTGGCAAGGGAGCTGCTCCACGGCAGAATACTGACAGGTCAATTACTCCCGGGATGCCTCTCCCTCACCTCGCCTCCATCCAAAATGGCACGTGTCACCCCGCAAATCTCTGCTCATCCCTCAGTGCGATCGGCCGCGCTGGCCCCCTGAGAGCCAAAGGGCCCTGGCATGGTGGAAGATGAATGGGTCCAATGATGAACCCAACACCTTGGCCAGATTAGAAACAATCTACCAGGGGAGCATCAGATCAACCATCGCACCCCGGGTCCTCCAGCGCTGCATGCATTAGATCCAGGTGACAAAGTGCTATGTGGGCGTGTGGCAGCCATCAGAGACAATGTCGTTCAAAGTTAATGTTATGAATGATTTAGCAGCTTATTATCATGCATATTTGCGCTAAACAATACACATTTCTCATTAGAATCCCCCAAAGGCAGTGCTAATAGAGCCATTAGCAGAGTGATGTATGGCGGGCAGGAATGTGACCCTGTCTCCAGCGCGTGTGCAGTGCTGCACTGAAGTCTAACATATCACATCCATACTAAACAGCCCAGTGTTAATATCAGCCACTGTGTGGTCAGGGACGAAAAGAAGCTGCAGGCCTTATTCGTCACCCCCCGAGACACTCATCCACAGGGATGAATATCAGTTGGCTACAGTTGACCCTTCTATACAAACATAACTGATAACTTCCCCCTCCCCGTAAACAAGCATTGTGTTTGGCATAATAGATGAGATCCTCTGGTGGATTCAGACAGCAACAAGAGTGCACTTATTAACCATTCCTTGACTCACTGTCCAGACGGAGTGTGAGTGTCGGCAATAAATAAATAGGGGAAAAGGACCAAGACTAAAAAAAGATGAGGATACGGTGATAAGAGGGTTGGGCGTATTTCCTGCATCCTCCTGGACCTGCTCTGGCCATGCTCTAATTGCGTTAGCTAATGGATAACCTAAGTTTTAATCACTCTCTGAACTCCACTTCCCTATCCATCTCGTTGCCCTGCTCAGTAGTCCCAGGGTCTCTGAGGAGCCTGGAGCAGTGTCTCAGGCTGTGTATCAGCTAAAGCCAGCCACAGCTGTGACAAAAAATAGAAAAGGGTAGTACTCGCTGAGGGACCGGGATGCAGATAGAACTCGATCAGCGAGTTTTACTGGGTTTGCTTGGACATGCAGCACAGCCAGACTTAGAGAGAGGAGGCGCACTTGTATATATGTATGTATGTGTGTGTTTGCATGTTGCTTATGCGCACATATGTGAATGTCTTTGTGCATATATTTTGACAAATCCATAACCACCACCGGTCTTTGTGCATATATATATGTGTGTGTGTTTGTGTGTGTCCATGTTTGTACATGTGTATGAGTGTGTGCTTTGGGGCAGCAGTAATGTTCTGGCAGTACAGCACCCCATACATGTGCTGGCCACAGGAGATATGGTCCTTCTACCAAAGGGAAAATTAATGGGTCTGTCACCTCCACGGGAAGCTAGCTGTCTCTTAAACACAGGATTAGAAATGCTGGGACAAGACGGGCTTTGTCTCCCGCTCATGGAGTGGGTCTCAGTTTGTGTTTGTTATTTTGCACAATACTATAATGACAGAATGTATTGTGTATTCCCCCTTATCTAACTTTTCAATTTGACTTGGATGGTAATGTAAGGGTGTGTGTGTGTGTGAGAGTCTAATGCAGTGCCCTTGGTATTGTGTGTTTTGTTGGTCCCCTGACGTTTTTCACTAATGATGTGAATCATGGCTGCATAGGGTTAGGAATTGGTTCAGTTACTCAGAGACGGACCATTTTGTGGTGCATTTGTTGCGTGTGTGCTTTTTTGTGTGTGTGCGTGTGTGGGAGAGAGAGAGTGTGTGTGTGCATGTGATTGTATGTTTTTGTGTTAGTGTGCCACACTGCTCTGTGGCCTTGTCGAAGCCTGTCTGAATCACGCTTCAGGCAACAGATCATCCTCACAGGAGGAAGTGAGCAGGCCCTGTGTCCAATCACAGTTCAGGCCTGTGGCTGCAGGCTGATGGATTAGGAGAGGGATGGCAATAACACCACCATTCATAAATAACCACAAAAAAGCATGGCAGAAGGTCAGTGGACTCAGCCAAACTGGACAGGCAAAAACAAACATGGATGCACAAGCAAATACTCAAACTATCTTCAATGTCAAAGGGATGGATAGACTACAACAAGAGGCAGCCATGACAGCATGACTAAAGTAAGAACGGAAGTAGCATGTGTTCAACCTTGGGGGGGGGGCGCACCCCAGTTTGATTTAGTTGACCACATTGTCCCTGACCAAATGCAAATCCCCCACAATGAGCTCTCCATACCTTCCTCAGTGGTGCGTGCTGTCCTGGATTCACTGTCCATGCCTTGAAACTCATTGAAATAAGGTCGGACCTTGATCTCATAGACTATCCCCTTCTTGAGCCAGAGAGAACAACGCTGCGCTCTGAGGGGACCTTCACATCCTGGGTCTGCCAGGGTCCTGGGGAGGGCAGTCCTGATGTCTGCCTGTACAGAACTCTGTAGCCCTGGATGAACTGGCACTGACGGTCTACCTAAGAAGAGAACAGGGATGCAGTAGGGTGAATGTCTCATTTCAGTGCAGGAAACTTGCAGAGAAGATGGATCGTCCAGTCAAGTTTATTTGTACCCAAAATAGTCCCAAATGGCTTTACAATCACTGTAATATATGACACCCCCTATCCTTAGACCCTCAACCTGGATGAGGAAAAGCTCCACATGGAAAACCTTATCGGGGGAAAAGAAGGGCGAAATCTAAGGAAGAGAAGCAGAGGAAGAATCCCTCTTCCAGGACAGACAGACATGCAATAGGTGTTGAATGCACAGAGTTGACCAGAGCAAATGTACAACCAGAGATTACACTCAGAGCGATGTAATGTAGAATATATATAGTTAATACATAGAATATAGCAAAGCAAATTTAAATGTGTATTAGATTATAAAATTGTAAGAACAGAGTGCAAATAATTCCAATGACCCCTATAATTATTAACGATAAATAATGCAAATAATTATGGAGTGAATCTGGGATCTTGGACAGATACCATCAAAAGCCGGTGGGACCCCGTGCCATAAAAACCAGCTCCGCTCATTGCAGCCATAGAGAGAGAATAGACTTCACATGCACACGGGAGGCAGACTAAGACACAAACATTAAGGCTGTTTGGCTACTTGCTCTATTGCCAGCCCCTAGATAGCATAAAGAGGATGCTGTTCAACAGATGTTCCTTTTTCCTCTCCAGCATCTCATCACGCTACTTTAGAGGCTGCTATTGCTCTGATGGGCATTTTATCCCCAGCCCCAACACACTTACGCTACCTCAATTAGTGCTCTGACAATGGCTCAGCCTCAGCTCCCAGGCCAATGTGCTACCCCTCACATTGAAAAGACTATCAGCACAATAACCATAAAGGACACATAAGCATGTCCCACGTGGATTATAAATACCAACAAGTGACACCAGAGACAGGTCCCACTGAGCCCGGGGCTGGGCGGTGAGTGTGCCGGACAGTAATCAGACACCCAGGGGAAGGGAGCTGAGTGCATAACAGGGGCCAGAATAATGGATCGCTCCCATACTAAAGACAACGAGGCTGGAAGTGAGAGATCCCCTTGCAGACCAACAAGAACTGCTGCCTTGGAACTTCGGCCCCTTTATCCCTTCAGGAAAAGTTGAATTTATGCAGAGGAAGAAGGGCACATAACTCATTATAATAGCTTGTTAACAGTAGGAGAAGTGAGCAGGGCTTTCAAGTGGGATATTAAGCAGCTGTTTTTGCCAGTGCAGCCGGAGTAAATCAGCAAAATGGATTCCCCGCTTGGTGTGTAACTTTCATTAATGGAATGATTTTAGAATATAAAAGCTTTCTGAGATTCGCCATCTGTTTACTGAAAAGCACCTGATTGATTAGGCCATCATGTTTTGTGTTGATTTTACATCACACTCACACTACAACACTTTAGCATTAAATTAGCCAGTGAGTTTAGGGGGGTTAGTCTTATTATAGGGGTCGATAAAAATATCACAAAGAAAACTGCTAATGTGGCTTGTTTGAAAATGAATACAGACACACAAATTTACTAAATTATATTGTGTGGACACCTGCAAATGACTGAGTTATAGCAGCAGGTGTAAATAAACTGAGGCGGTTTAATTTGAGGCTGAGAAAAAGTCAACCTTGAGGACAATGGGGGGGGCACACCATTAAAATTGAATGCATTCATTAATACTGAACAATTAGGCAAAAACACTTCCAATCAGGTGATATGGCAGTTGCTCTGGTTTTTTAAAACTGATAAAGACGTCTGTCTGACAGAACAACGAGTCAACACAATCTGTGCACTTGTGGTTGGGAGAGCAGGTAAGTGTGTGCTGAATGTGCACATATGCATGTAGAAAAAAAGATGAATGCATTGTCTCAAGGTGGTAGGAAAACTGCTACAATCAAGATATACCAAACCCCAAACGTGTCAACTACACATTAATTTCAATCTAGTTAAGTGAAGACGTATAGAAGATTGATGAGCGACCAGATGCTGCCCGACACTTCTTCTGATGTTCACTGCAGCTTAAAGAAAACATATTTTAACTGTTTGATGTTCACTTACTTTTAAGTAAGCCGTTATACTATTTCAAAGCTTCAGCTTCCCAGATAACTTGACTACATGTCCTTGACATGAAAACAAATGCTCACATTAAAGTACACCCATATGGCTTCAAAGAGACATCTTCATTTATCACCGACTCACTGGACTTCATGACCCGAGGTTACACAATCAAAGATCGGAAAGAACAAAGAGGCAGAAGGACACTTAACAATGAACCCATTTCCTATATTTGTGTTTCAGTGGAATATAGTCATATACATGTATAACATACCGAATTGCTTAAAAGCAGCAGTACTTACTGTCCATGTGACTTGAATGGCTGTGGGGCTAAGGACGACTGGGTTGTGTAATCGAACTATGACCTCTCCAAGCTCCTTCTGTACATGTCTGTGGTCCACACCCTGAGCTGGAGGACTAATGTCTACAAGAGTTTGAAAAGACCGAGAAGAAGAGAGAGAGAGAATAGGAGAAGGATGATTTTCACGGTTTACCCCGTTTCTTAGATTTCTCACAGCAAAGTCTTTCATACAGTATGCCTCAGTCCATCAAAAGCAGCGCTTGTTAGAAGAACGCCTGAACGGGACAATCAGATTCAAAGCAGGCTTACAGTCGCCCGTTGATGGTGACTTCATTTGAAAAGGGTCAACTTCATTTGCATTAAAATGACCTCATTCCGTTTTGTATTAACACACTTGTCTAGTCTTGAGAAAAGAAAGGGGACTTGGGCTGGAAAGGGCTTTTAGATCCGGGACTTGTCTGCATTTATTGGGCCCTGGCTGAAAAAAAAAACACATCCACAAATGAACTCTGAATACGCAACACTAGACACACTGGGGGGGGGGAGATGAATGGACACTGGGACACTATTTTCCAGCTCATTTCCCATTTTGCACATGCATGTGTCTTCAGTTAAAATCTGTTGAAAACCCCAGCGCATCTGACACAGAGAGGCTGAAGAGAGACAGCCTGCTAGCAAGCGAACATGTTATGTTCCCTCACAAGCGAGTTATCGACGAGGGAGGGAAAGGGTTGCGGAAAGCTCACGAGAGGAAGCGATATTGCAAAACAGCTTCATTGAGGTAACTCAACAAAGTTATGAATCACAGGCCACACTTAAGGGGCAAGACGAGCCAAACACAGTTTGTAGGATATGAAAAATCAATTCGTCTTCAGTGACTGCCATTGCCAATAAACGTATGCATGGATCATCCCGAGACCTTCAGCACAACAAACGACAGTTGGACTGTTATTTAAAGTGACAAAAGGTTGCGGAGCTATTTCGGCGATGGACTTATCATATCCACGTAATCCGGAGAGGAGACTGCGGACTGTGCAGTACCTTAATCAAATCTTCCCTGGGTTGGGAGACAGTCGTTTTCTCCTGTTATGATCATTAACATAGCAGGGATTGCTGTAACTCACTTAGATCTTCCAAAAGCAGACATGCTTATTTTACATAATTCCCTTAGTAAAGCCCTGACGAGCTGGTCTGAGATGGCGAACTTGACCTTTGGAAAGTTCTGTGGTATTTCAGAGCAACTATTCACCACCAGCTGCTGAGGGGCGGTGATGACTATCACACTTTGATGGGGATAACAACGACCTTTCCGTCTTAATGGATGCAGAAATTACTCCAACTGAAGAAACAGTGGAAAGAGAATACTACCCGTAATGGCAGTAAAAGTGACTGTGAAGATCACCAAAGATATCATATTTGTAAATAATAAATACTGTTATTACAGTGTAAATGAAAGCCACTTTATTTGACATTGTATTCTTACAGTGAAATGTGTTCACAGCATTTAACCCATCCTATCGTAAAGGAGCAGTGGGCAGCTGCAGCGCCTGGGGACCAACTCCAGTTCTTCTTTCCATGGCCTTGCTCAAGAGTATTACCCCTAACATGCATGTCTTTTTGATGGTGTGGGGGGGAAACCAGAGCACCTGGAGGACACCCACGCAGACACGGGGAGAACATGCCAAAAAAAAATGCTATACAGTTGGTCATAAGCTGGTTTCAGGCAGCCTACCTTGTGTTCTGACAGGGTCAGACATTTGACTGGGATCACTAAGACCTTGGCTGTTCACTGCACGGACCATGAACAGGTAGATGGTGTTGGGTCGGAGGCTTTTGACTGTAAACTGAGTCATTTTGACGTGATCCGCTACTGTTTGCCAGCTGTTGCTCACTGACTGGCTGCAATAGGAAAGAAAAATAACCCCCATCATATTCAGAAAGTAAAAATAAGGAATAATGCAAATGTAGTACTACTAAATATTACAGTCAACATAAAACAACACCACAACATACTGAGATGTAATGAATAAATTGAAATTGTGCAAAAACTTGGGAATTTACAGCCTGTGGGTTGGAGCTGGTGCAGCGGGAGGTGACAAGGTCCAAACCAACTTCAGAACAACCACTTATACTATAACCATACACTATGAGATCAAACATTATTCATACAGTGATATACTGGTGATATCTATTCCTATACAACAATGAACAGTTAGAGCAGTTAGGACAGCAACCACGAGATAAGGTAGGAAGTCAAACCTGAAGGCCTCGATAACAAACGAAGTCACGGGTGACACGCCGACCATCCCAGGCTGCCAAGATAAGGACACACTGTTCTTGGTGACATCCGTAACCTGAGGCTTGGAAGGGGGAGCGGGAAGCTCATTCTCATCACGGTTTTTAATGACCATCACACCCCCGGATTCTGAATGTAGAGATACGGAAGAAATTGGCATCATGGTCATTTGCTTTTTTTTTTTTGCCCATTTTTCTCCCCAGTTGTACTTGGCCAATTACCCGACTCTTCCGAGCTGTCCCGGTCGCTGCTCCACCCCCTCTGCCGATCTGGGGAGGGCTGCAGACTACCACATGCTTCCTCCGATACATGTGGAGTCGCCAGCTGCTTCTTTTCACCTGACAGTGAGGAGTTTCGCCAGGGGGATGTAGTGAGTGGGAGGATCACGCTATCCCCCCCAGTACCCCCTCTCCCCTGAACAGGTGCCCTGACCAACCAGAGGAGGCGCTAGTGCAGCGACCAGGACAAATACCCATATCCAGCTTCCCACCCGCAGACACAGCCAATTGTGTCTGTAGGGACGCCCGACCAAGCCGGAGGTAACACAGGGATTCGATCCAGCAATACCCCGTGTTGGTACGCCACCCGGACACCCTATCATGGTCATTTTCTGCACGAGGAGAAGGCAAAGCAAACCAAGAGAACAGAACAGGGCTTTTTTTTTCTTACGTTTGGAAAAAAATCACTTTAAAAGTTTGTGCCACGTTGTACCTTTGACCTCCAGGAAAGCACTCCATGATGTTTCCCCACTGGAGCTGGCAGCCACACATGTGTAGATCCCAGAATCTGAGAGCTAGAGGGAAGTTAAAAAACACACACACACATACGTGCACACGCACACACCCACACCCACACACACCATCAACACGGAGTAAATGACTCCCTTAATGACACTTTTAATGAAAAGGGCATTTCATTTTGCACACCCAGAAAGCAGCAGTAATCGCCGAACACGAGTGATCTTCCCATCACTGACAGGTTGAAAAGCAATGGGCTGACTTCATGGGCTAGTCCGCCGCTTGCCAAATTGTGTCATTTGTGAGTGCCTCAAAGTGCTGACGCTAATTTCCTAATGAATTCCATTTTCCACTCGCCACCCAGCACCCCCACCCTCTGTTCCATCGGTTTTCCCACTGTCCTGCCGACCAAACAAAGGACGGCTGATTAATTTAGGGTGGGCTGCTGGAGGCCCCTGGACCGATGACAGCTGTCTTGTCTTTCCATCTCGCTTAAGAACTTTGGCTGTTGGTTGGTCTTCGTCCCTGTGCCTTCCCTCAATTTATCAAATAAAATGCCAGCGTTCTGCGGCTCCATCAGCGGTAACAGACGTTCCAACATGGCCGCAGAACAGAGGAAGAAGGATGTGATTTTTTATTTTTTACTTGAATCTCTTCTACCCTAAATGTGTATGTGTGCATTAGTATGTTTCGATATGCGAGCTCGCATTTTTACCATTTAGCCGGAGTACATCCAGCCCGGCACAGCCGAGCCTCGCTGGTGCGGTTGCCGCTAAGTGATAAGTATCAACCAATTTGCAAAAAATCAATACGGCCTATTCATCTCTTTAAGGCAATATGGTTTCCCTTGTCCGTCTAAGTTACAACCTAAGCCTTGTCCCATCGAATTCTCCAAATCTGTTACCCCCGCATTGTGACGGGCTTATAGATGTACACGCACCCTAAATAAAGACACATGCCGGTGTGATGCAATAGCGGAAAAAATGAAGAACGCTTGCGAAGGCACCCTGCCAATAAGAGAAAGCGGGCTGCAGAATGACTAACAAGAGACAGAAGAGGTTGGAAAAGTAATGATGTGAAATACAGCGTGGAGTTTATAAGCCCAGTTATCATAACAACACGGTATAATGTCATAATGGTCTAGCAAGTACATACTGGATAAAAAAGCAATAAAATTTTTTTTTTTTTTTTTTACTCAAAACAGTCACAAACTCGTACCTTGATGTTTTTAATCAGAAGACTGCCCAGCTCCTGTAGGGACATACGGGGGTCCTTGCCTAGCAGACTGACCCCATCCTTCAGCCAGCTGATGGAGGGGATGGGGTCTCCGGAGGCGTGGCACTTCAGCAAGGCCACGCTGTCCACCGCCAGTGTCTGATTGGATGGGCCCTGGCGAATAATGGGCGGCGGTCTGTCTGTGAGCACTAGGATGAGATAAAAAGAGAGTTGGTGAGCAACATATAGTATATCCATCCATCCATTATCCAAACTGCTTATCCTACTCAGGGTCGCGGGGATGCTGGAGCCTATCCCAGCAGTCATTGGGCGGCAGGTGGGGGAGATACCCTGGACAGGCCGCACGGCCATCACAGCCCCCCCCCCCCCAAAACACACACACACATTCATACCTAGTGATCATTTAGTATGGCCGATTCACCTGACCTACATGTCTTTGGACTGTGGGAGGAAACCGGAGCACCCGGAGGAAACCCACGCAGACACGGGGAGAACATGCAAACTCCAAACAGAGGACGACCTGGGACGACCCCCAAGGTTGGACTACCTCGGGGGTTGAACCCAGGACCTTCTTGCTGTGAGGCGACCGGGCTAACCACTGTGCCGCCCATATAGTATATAACATATCCAAAAGCACTTGTATACAACATCCAGTAACAGTATTGACGCTCCATTGGACAACATGAAATAGGTATTACGGTAAAATAAAACAGAGTTTTATTTACCATAAAAAGTGATTGGTGGGTGTGGGTAGCTATCAGAGGTAAGCTATTTTTTTCTACAGGTCTTGTAACTGAACCACAAAACAATGACTGGATCCCACATTTTCCAGGAAGCAGGGGACAGAAAAGCTGAGTGGTGTTTTCCACTCTCACTGATGTGGCAGAGGGATGCTAAGCAGTTTCCAGTTCCCGCCTGGATGGCCTTATATTTAGACCCTACTCTTGCCTCTGTGGCACAGACTGGTGGTGAGGCTCCTGCCTATTGACTCAGTGCGGTTTAGATAAACACTCCATCATGTCCAGTGGGGGGGGGGGCAATGAAAGGTGTATTTCGATACCAGTGGCACACATGGATGAAACCGGTGCACGTAACCCCTCCTTCGAGTTTGACCGAGTAAGAAAACGTCAAAACCAAAAACACATACTCTCAGAGGAGACATCGCTTTGAGTGAAGACGTATAGAAGATTGATGAGCGACCAGATGCTGCCCAACACTTCTTCTGATGTCTATATTGATGCTAATGTTGAAAAGCTGCATCCCATTTCTGTGCATACATACATTTGTAATGTGTTCAGAAAAGCCTGTGGGTCCTCTCTATGAAATAGTGGATGTGTCAGAGGTGCTCTCTTAGTGAGTTAGCACTCCGGCACACAGGCGGTTTATACTGTATATTTAGAGTTGAATAATGTGGAGTCCCCCCAGCGTCAAGGAGCCAACATTAATTAGAAAGTATGGATTAATGATGTCAGACCTGGAGGGGCTAATTACCGAGTCTACCTTAGTAACCTTTCAACACATCATCACGCCCTCTTTTCCGCTCCTCCTTTCTCCAACATCTATATCACTGAAGAAGAAGCAATTTCAAGAAACTGCACATATGCTGTGTTATGATCCGCCCTAACATTTGTCCGTTTAAGAGAAACGCTTCACACCGCAGCCGTTAAGGATAAATGGACGAGTGCCACAGGTATTGCACTGATTTCATTAATAAAAAATAAAAAAAATCAGTTTTCCTTGATCCCGTTAAATATTTTAAATTATAGCTCTTGGCAGAAAAACCCATCAGAGAGCAAAAATCAGAATCACAACCGAACCAAAGGGAGCATTCAAAAGAAGCTGTAGCTTTCCAAGGCCTCTCTACATTTCACCTTACTCCATCAGCTCTCCCCGGGAGTTTTCTGTCTGTCATTGCTATGACCTTGTATGATTCACACAGAGTTTATGGGCACAAATAAAGCCCTGTGTTTCACATTGTCATTGTGTCAATGGTGGAGGTAGACCGGGGCTGCTTAATCATCCACCATTGCCCTCGTTCATGACTACAACACATTCCACATTAAAGAAATATGACAGAGCGCTGCGGCTACTCCTCCTGACAAGGGCATGCACGGGGAGAGCGCTCGGTCCAGGGAGGGGATGTGTCTGCTTTTACGGACTGATGGCACGGCGGAGTGATGGAAGAAGAAGGAGGCGACGCTCGATGGAGGCCTTGGGTTGTCTGGATCAGGAATTTCTCATTACAAATCTCCTTGAACTTCAGAGGCTGGTGCCGGGCCCCGGGACAGTAAATCACCAGAGGACTGCAGCAGGTGTGGCCGTGACCTCGTCCTGGCCCTCCTCCCCTGCACTCTCAACCCATCCTCCTACCCCGCTGGCCCCGCCTGACACCCGTCCACCTCGCACATCCTCAATCTTGCACATTCCAGCAGTGCACGCCCCAAGGAATCTGAACCCGAAACTTAAACAAACACTAAAACGTAAACGGCGAACAATAGATGAGCCGAGACCCTCACAGCCGGAGGTGTGACGCTGTTATTCTGGGCCAAAGAGGTTGTGCATATATTTAAAAGAAATATCACAGCAAACTCGATGCACTTCAGACAGGAAATTAAAACATGAGGTGATATTACTGCAGGCTTCTAAAACACTGACGTTGATTGTTTTTGTGGTGGAACCCTTCGAACCCAAGACACGAGGTATGAAAAAAAGGTAACTTTAACTTCCTCTTAATCTTTTTTTGCTCGCAGGTTCTTTAGGAGATGTACGACTGACCGTCTATCTCCCTCTTTTGCCGGCAGTGCAGATTAGATGCTCCCACGTCTCACTGGGCCTCATAACTCATCCTGCAGAGAGCGCTTGTCACTCATTCACTCAATCAATCATTTCCCACCTCCACTCTCTCGCTCTCACACCCAAATGCTGATAATTAAACCTGAAGGGACTCAAGGGCAACGCTTTATTCCCCCTCCACAAAAAAAAAGATAGAAAGAAAAAAAATAATTAAATAGCATTTGATGGAACTGAAATGAAAAACTTGCTGCGGAAACAGTGTAACTGGAAGACAGGGTCAAACCGGCGCCCAGATTTTTCAAACAAAAGCAGAAAAGCAAAAACGCATTCCTGAACACAAAAAACACCCCCAACTATTTCTTTTGGTCCTTTTCCCTTTCCTTTTGCTTTCCAAAAAAAACAAACCCTAAAGGCCACATTCTCTATTGCATTCATTAGCACGAGGAATGTGTTTTGAATTACAAGGCCGTTTAAATCGCACAACAAATTGAAACCGGATGTAATAAACTCCAGTAATAAATACAAAACAAAACCTATTTGTTGATGCCTTGGTGTATGTCAGGGTAAATCGAACACATGTGCACATTAAAAAGCACATCTGTGTTTAGATGCCTGTTCGCAACCGCCTCGCTGGGTGCACAGTTGCACTACAGCATGCGCGTGTGTGCCGGCACAGAGGAAAGCGTGTGTCATGTTCCTCCTCACCATCTGTGACCTCCAGTTGAGCCTTCGCGAGGATGCTGCCCGCAACTGTCAGAGCCTGGCAGATGTAGTAGCCGGCGTCCGACCGCTGCACGGACGTGATGGTGAGGTCTCCGCTCAGTGAGACCGAGAAATGACTGTTGGGCTGTTGGGGCTGGTTGGGAAACAGCAGATTCTGCGGAGGAAGCGACAAGGAGCTGGTCAGAGATGAAACGGATCCGTTCACGGCCAGGAAATCCTTCAACTCATTTACAATCATAACTTCCCTCCACACCCAACACACACAAACGCACTCAGACAAACGCAATTACAGCTAGTAACCATTAAATTCATCACTTGGTTAACGAATTATGTGTATAAATACACAATGAGATGGCTTGGTTTCATAAATGGTAGTTATTCTTGAGCCAAGCCAAAGGCTCCAGAGCGTTCGCTGGGCAGTGTCTGCTCCCGGTTTCTGCTGGCTTTAATGACTACTTTCTTCACCGGCTCTATCCCATAATAGCTATGGGCTTCTTTGTTTATCCACAAAGACCATCCCCTCTTGAGTTCAGCTTTTATCAAATATGAAACAATTTATCTTCACTTAAAAGGCTAAGGAGAACGGTTCAATCAATCCTGGCTATTTGGGGTAATGAGAGGTGATCAGAGCTCTGTGATGGCCCGAGGGAGGAGAGACGACACTGACTAAAATTTCACCTCTGCCTTTCTTTGTTCTTCAGCACCCCCCCCCCCCCCGCCCTCACCCCCCTTCTTTGTTTCAAACCTTCTTTCTTCTTCTTTGGTCTCCAAAGCTAACGAGCAAAGAAAAAAAATGCATTAGCCGGATTCAATTACACCTAATGACTTTAATGCAACGCATTATGTCGTTTTTTTAATTAGGCCCTGCCCACCTCTAGAACATGATAGATGTCCACTTCACTATCCTCAAGAGTGACAGAGAGGCCTTCCTCTAATCTAATTACTGTCTTTAATTACAGCCTTAATTTGTTCTTCTAACAAATACCTTCATATCTTATTTACACCAGCGTGGGCGAAGGGGAGGGGGGGGGTGAGAATCAATAAGCACACAGACAGAAACAAGTGCCCAGCGAGCAAGGAAGTGCATTTGTTTGAGTAAAACTGTTGGTAAAACGTCAGTTTCCAAGGCTCTGTGTTTAATCACGCAGCAGTGAAGGTAATCAGTTAGGTGGTGTGTGGAGCCGCACCACATGAACAGGTTCACAACAGTTAATAGTGAGTCCTCAGTCTTGGTCACCATGAGCTGGAGACAGCATGGAGTATTACATGTAATGTTTTTATTTCATCCACCTAGTGTCTACATGAACACATAAGTGCTGTTTCACTCATTCACTGTGAGAGTAGCACTTTGCTGTAATTGTTGGCCCTCAAGCTGTGTGTGTGTGTGTGTGTGTATCTATATGTGTCTGAACTTTAGCCAGAGCCGAACCATATCTGGCCCATCTACAAGCCCGTGCAGGTTCCTAATTGGCACTGTTTGTTGAGCATTGTGAGGACAGGCGGGTATTTGAATGGGTTATCTGTCTGAGGGATAGGATCGCTGTCTTATCTCTTCGGGGTCATGGGAAACTGATTAGCACTTTGCCAGCCAGCCTTAGTGTCATTTGGCGGCAGCTCTGAACAAAGGTGTTCTAGTGTGTCTGTGCTAAAGATACTGATGGGAGATAGTGAAGTTTGAAGTGCCTCTGTGTGTGTGTGTGTGTGTGTGTGTGTGTGTGTGTGTGTGTGTGTGTGTGTGTGTGTGTGTGTGTGTGTGTGTGTGTGTGTGTGTGATCATATCAGAGAGGGGCAAAAAAAAAAACCCCAACAAAAAACAACAGTAAATGAGGGCACTTTCAGCGGGTGGAATCCAAATGGATTGTTATGTTCTGTGAGACCGACTTACATGAGCGAAATCATTTAAGAAATCCAAACACAGGAATCTCTGAGGTGAGTGTGTTTCCTATTCGTTACAGGGTGTCCGAAGGTGTGTTAGTTATACTTTACCTGGCTTCCCTCCTTCTGCCAGAAGACAGCAGGCTGAGGGTTTCCCTTGGCCTCACATGGGAAGGTGGCGGTGCGACCTTGGGCCACTATCTGGTCCCGTGGACGGATGACAAACTGGGGTGCAGCTGGGGTCAAAGTGTAAAAAACACGAGTGTTAGTAGAAGCTGGCACACAGTGTGGCCAAACATCAGGGACTGGAGGTCATCAGGGCTTAGGGATCTCAAACATGAACAAGCACTGTACCACAAGATCAAATCAAAACGGGGACGCCGTACAGAGCTTCCATGCAGCATTAAAGACCTTTGGCTCTATAATGGCTCTGAACAGAGGAAAAAAAAAAAAAACACCAAGGACTCTCATGGCTTCTTGCCATGGTAACCAGGTTGGCCATTCATCCAGGTGAGGCTGAGGCTGAATGAATGACAGTCACATCTGCATTCCCACAGAGAAGTGCCTTGGTCACATTAAGAGCTAGGTTAAATACAACACTGAGGCATTCCCCGGGGATGTCCAAGACTGAACGGACAAAGACACATAGGTTGTTTTGTCTACACTAAAGACTTTCCACATTCAACACTTAGTCCACGTCATGTCGAAGCTCAGACTGAAAACAGGGTCTGAGGTAGCTCAGTAGTTCAGATCCAAGCCATAGTAAAAGATACTTAGAGAGAGAGAGAGAGAGAGAGAGAGAGAGAGAGAGAGAGAGAGAGAGAGAGAGAGAGAGGAGAGAGAGACACATCTTGCTTCATTTACCTTACCCCAAGCTAAGGTGAAATTTATGGTTCCGTGTCGAGGTGACCGTGGGACCCCAGTGTAGGCGTCTATGGCGTGGTATCTGATTTATATTACTACACAGATGCAGCTCTAGGCTGTCATAGCACTGTCGCAAACTAGATGGCAGAGTCGTGCACGCCATGCCAGAGCACGCAGACAAATCAGGTGCTGGAGTAAGTAATCGTGTTTACATTCGCTCATATAAATGACTGTACAAGCCCTCATCCCAGCACCTTCACTGTCAAGTTTTCTGATTGCATCGCCATCTTGGGATTTGTGGATACAGACACTGGCATGTTTGGCTTTCGTTTGGAGGCTCTAAAGTTTGTACAATGATGTGATGACCACCATCTCATTGTAAACACTAAGGACAGAAGAAATAATTTTTGATCCAGGACATCTGGGGGATCTTTCCCCACTACTGACCCATAATGCCTGTATTACCCAGGTTCATTCTTACAAATACTTGGATGTACATATTGACGGTACTCTGTCTTGAGATGTCCATGTGAATTCTGCATGTAACAGGCTCCAACAGCGACGCTACTTTTTGCATTGACCCAGCGTGTTTGGGGTTGTACAGAGGGTAATGATGTTATTCCATCATGCTGTGATAAAAAGCATATTACATTACAGACTTTCAGCTTGGTTTGGTAACATATCAGTTAAGCTAAAATCACAAATAAACAGACTGGTCCGCACAGCAACGAAAGTGATGGGGGCTCTTTGATAAGACTATAGCTAAAGAGGCTGGGAAAATTATCGCTGACCCCTCTCATGTCCTGTATTCAGAATACGAACTGCTCTCATCGGGTACACTGCAAAAAATGAAATCTTATCAAGTGAAAATATCTTGTATTTGGTACAATAAGTCCAATACTGAGTAGAATTATCTTGTTCCACTGGCAGATAATTTTGCTTAGTTCAAGTTTTTTTTTCTTGATTTTGGTCAATTTAATCTTATTTTAAATAAATGTTAATCTTGTTTTAAGAAAACAAGATCAAATTGACCAAAATCAGGAAAAAAAAAACTTGAAATAAGCAAAATTATCTGCCAGTGGATTAAGATAATTCAAGATAATTCTACTCAATACTGGACTTATTGTACCAAATACAAGATATTTTCACTTGTTAAGATTTCATTTTTTGCAGCGTAGACGCTACAGGGTTCCAATCAAATACAGGAAAAGACACCTTAACAGATATAAAAACTCTCTCATCCCTCTATCGGCGAATCTCCTAAACTCAGGACATATCTGAATGCACTTTATGTCTGCACTTCTCTGTGCTATGCACTGTATGTCTGTTTACTGCACTACAACATATGCATTTTTATGTGGCAGCCTTTAGGTCCAAGACAAATTTCCCTACGGACAACTACAGTAATCCTGAATCTTATTTACTATTAAAAAAGTAAATTAACGGGAGGTTTGTAATGGAAATGGATCTGCTAGATGAGTAATAAGTTAGCGGCCCTAGCAAACCAATCACAGCTCTTGTGGTCCGCATAGCCCCCATAACCTCCACCTGCAGTTACATATTTGAGGAGATGCCCGTAGGCTTTGGCAGAGC
Organism: Lampris incognitus; assembly: GCF_029633865.1. Classification (NCBI taxonomy): domain Eukaryota; kingdom Metazoa; phylum Chordata; class Actinopteri; order Lampriformes; family Lampridae; genus Lampris; species Lampris incognitus. The sequence continues at coordinate 15,225,812 of NC_079217.1, read as the reverse complement.
CCCTTATGTAGCTTCAGAGACCCCACCGTAGCCTGCAGCGGAGCACTACGGTCACACTGATGTAGAGCCATAAATCAGTTCTATCACCTCTTCATCAAAGACAGAAGGGCTGAAAAGCGACAACACACCTTGACATAGCGGCGTAAAAGTTTTAGCCCATATCCCCGACGGTGCCAGAAACCAGGCCTTAGCATTCATGCCAGATCGAAATATTTCTAAATTGACAGGTTCAAGTGCAAAGGACACAAAGTTTTTAGATTATGAGTACTTCTGCACCACAAGTCCCGTGTTCACTTCCTGACCATTCACTGTGTTAGGATACACTGCTAGACACCATAAACAAGTGTTAACGCAATTTGATGAATCTTTTCAAGACTTCCTTTTTTCTTTTTCTTTTTTTTTGGATCCCGCCCCACCTTTTTTTCCCCAATTGTACTTGGCCAATTACCCCACTCTTCTGAGCCGTCCCGGTCGCTGCTCCATCCCCTCTGCCAATCTGGGGAGGGCTGCAGACTACCCCATGCCTCCTCCGATACATGTGGAGTCGCCAGCTGCTTCTTTTCATCTGACAGTGAGGAGTTTCACCAGGGGGGCATAGCGCGTGGGAGGATCACGCTATTCCCCCCAGTTCCCCTTCCGCCCCAAACAGGCGCCCCAACCAACCAGAGAAGGCGCTAGTGCAGTGACCAGGACACATACCCATATCCAGCTTCCCACCCACAGACGTGGCGAATTGTGTCTGTAGGGACACCCGATCAAGCCGCAGGTAACACAGGGATTTGAACCGGAGATCCCCATGTTGGTAGGCAACGGAATAGACCGCCACACCACCCAGATGCCCTCGACATCCTTTTTGCTTCACAAATATGACTACAGAGAATGAATGATGTCCATACAGAGCATGGTGCATTCCTGCAGAGCGGAAAAAATGCTCTTCTGTTTCCAAAATCAATCTTTATTACATAGTCACTTTTACTCAAAGTATTCTTAGTCAAAATTTTTTCATCCGTCTAACTCGAAACAGTAGATCTTGCAGATGTCTGAACTTTGACCTCATTAGATAGATGCTCAAAAGACTTGTACTTGTTTATGCTGTGCCATAAGTAGATGCTTTGACATTCAACTAGTATCTCGACCCTTTGCTGACAAGTGCATTTGCTTGCAACTGTAAGACAGTTAATATTGCACTCCTTACAGGGAGGAGAAGAAGCTTCCCGCAACATTTCTTTGACCTAATTGCTTATCTTCTTAGCTTTCCCCAGGTCAAGCTTTCCCCAGGTCCAACCCTATACTTATCATGCTTGTTTTTTTCTCCCTCCTTTATAATGAATCATTAAAAAATATCTGAATTGTTGCAAAGCGGCATCTTGCACCCTTTCTGTTTCTTTTGATTGCCGTTTAATTCCTTGCACTGACAAGCCAGCTGGTTCCAGTAAGGGTAAACCCTTCTCATTTGGCCGGTTTCTCCTTGTAATCCCTTTTTGGGAGTGTGTATTTGTCAAAGATACACACAGTTGGGAAATCTACAGATGGCTGCAGAATTACGGCCTTCCCATTTGGCTTTCTTGCAGCTTGGATTTCTTGTGGCTCTCACAATATTGGGCCCTGATACGGAGCTCCTAAATCACGGTCTGGCAAAAGCTCAGTTTCCTCCCTTCTCACTTTCTGTCCCGGCCGGCCAACACACTGCATGAGTGCTCGCTGCTCAACGAAAGTGTGGTTTAACACTTAAAAGGCCAGGACCCACTGTTGCACAGGTACATGTAAATTCCTATGCGCAGCGGTGCAGAGAAGTGTTTCTGGGTGGCCGTGGCTCACAAAGGCTTGCAGTATTACATATGTGCACACCTCCAAAATCCCAGCGGCGTGCGCAAATCTAGCTTTACAAGCTGGTCCCTACCACTGCTGTCACACCTCATCTTTTCTCACACTGCATTTATTAGCCTCTCCTTGTCCGCCTCACTCATGGACATTTGTGGCACAAACCTAAAAACCATCGCGGCAGGTCAGTGTGCATGGTGTGGTCTTGCTTTAGCTGGTCAGAAGCATAACGTAATTAATAGCAGGAATGTGCCGCTGCAGCCCCTGTAGAGGTGGAAACTTGTGACTTTAATGTGAAGAAAAATTAATTTTCAAAGTGGTCTAAAGACCCTAGCTAGCTTTAACACCTCTCAAACTGAAATAATACGGTCCATGAAGTGGTCTTTTTTGTAGCCCAAAAACTTGCCATGGAGGTTAATTTAAAAAAAAAATTTTTTTATTATATTTCAGCTTTCCTGAAGAATTAGCCAAACCTCTTTGTTTGAATCATTATTTGACATGTTTAATCATATTTGACTATGTTATGTCTCTAATGAGTTGCGTGGACACAAGCTACACTGTCAAAATTCCAGTTTATTCACTGACAATAGCCAAAATATAATTTGTACAAGGTATCATGACTCTCCGTGCTAAATCAAAACGGTGTAGTAAAAGGTAAGAAGCCAAGTTCTTTCTTCATCGGCTAGTCCCTGGGTAGTTTACTCATATCAAGTACTTCTGACAGCAGGCATTTAAATCCAGACTGATGTTCTTCTGCGCCAAATTTCCAATCTCGTTTCATATGTCTTGATCACAACCTGCCTGAAAAATAACCAGAATAGAAGGGGGAAAGGGACTTTGGGGGTTGGAGGTAGGTAGCGCTTACAAAATTCATTGGGAAAATCCCACACAGAGAAGCACGGATCAAACACACAGACAGATCAAGAGGAAGTGTGTGTGTGTGTGTGTGTGTGTGTGTGTGTGTGTGTGTGTGTGACAGTTCCACAGCTTGGCTCTGGGATAACTCTCACTGGTCCTGTTTTGATACAGGGACCCTTAATGACATGTGAGAGGCTCCTTCCTGTCCCCTCCCCAGGAAACGCATGACCAGGCCTCCATATTTAATTCATGACAGGTCACATCTGCCAAGGGGTTGGAGAGGGCTCAGCAAAACTCCAGTCAGGGAGAAGAGAACAAACTGACGGATGGAGAGACAGCCATACAGTACTAACAGCCCCCCCCCCCATCCCACTTTCAATCATATTTTATTCAGAAGTATATGGCAATTACTGTCTCTTTCCCACAGGCAGGATGAATGTGTAATTTCCCCCCATCTCCTTAGAAGCTGACAGGTCGTGACAATCGTGGGACAGACACTGCTGTTATGGCAACCACGGACCTGCCATTGAGGTAGTGTCTGGGCTCCTTCTGCCAGTCAAACTTGTCTTGACACACACGTCTATCCTCTTCCCCCGCCCTCCCCTGTATCTCTTCAGCCTGCGTACTACCTCTTTTTTTGGCTATGTAAACAGGGCATCTCCCTCTCCAGATATCGCTTCTCACTATTCATCTCACAGCATTTTTTTTCTACGACTTTAAAGTGTATCAAATTGCCTTGGCAGTGTGGAGAAACACTTACTGAGATCCCCAACTCTATCTTGAGGCTCAGATGGAAATACACCCATCCAAGACAAACAGATCCCAGCTCCGTGTTCCGGGGGCCAAATCCCCGCAGATGGGCTCAAAAATCGGTGAGTTTGAGGCACCTCAGAAGCCGAATGGTTAGGATGAATACCACATGGTCGCAACCGTCGCCGGATCGAACCCAGCCGGCGACTGTTGTTGCATATCTTACCCCTCTCTCTCTATCCTCCATTTCCTGTCTGCCTCCACTAGCACTATCTAAAAAAAGTATAAAGAATACCAAAAAAATTTTTTTTGGGAAAAAAAAATCAGTGAGTTAAATAGATCCTGGTACGGTGGATGGGCAACCATGGGGGATAAGAGACAATGGCTGTGTCTGAGACAATCCAACTACTGTGCCTTGGGCACTCGTAGTTAAGAACAGGGAACAAGTTGTTTTTTTTTAAAATATATTTTTAAAGTGAAAGATATGAGTATTGAAACCAAATATCTAAAAGAGTTATGTGTCTTTTTATGCCAAGAAAATGTATTAAAAATGCTACACATGGGTACAATGCGTATGTTAGTCATGTACAGTATGCCGTGTCAATGGTCACTGGTTGTCAAGCAGTCATATGCAGATGGGGAGGAGGGCATGCAGGATGGAATCAGATTAGAAGGATGGGTACTTACCTACAGGGCGAGCTGGAGACACAACAATGGAGGAGTGGATACACACACACACACAAAAAAACAAAAACAAAACACAAACACACAAACAGAAAAAAGAACAGAACAAACATAATAAAGACAAAAAAAATCAAAGTCAGAATGAATGACATGTGTCGAGGGCAACACATTTCTGTAAGCATGGCAGAGAGGATCCAGTGAAAGCAAACAGCAGGTTTCATTGCGTTTTATTTTCAGATTTTTGAACGGATGTTCATGGGCAGCCGGATGTTAACGCCCCCTAGTGGTCAAACATCACTCGAAGCTGTCTGAGATGGCTGCCTCTAAATGCCCAGAGTGCATCTGCTACTGGATGCTCTCTGCCTGCATAATGAACTCTACGCATCTATGGGTGGTGTGTGTTCGCAGTAGCAAAGCTGGTCGTAGTATCACTGTAGCTAAGCATAGTAGGCAGAGAACGAGAGGGAGGAGATGGGATAGAGAGAGAGAGAGAGAGAGAGAGAGAGAGAGAGAGAGAGAGAGAGAGAGAGAGAGAGAGAGAGAGAGAGAGAGAGAGAGAGAGATTAGGGGTGAAGCTACTTCATCACATCCAGAAGAGGTGGTGGACCTAGTGGCAGATTCTCCACCATTTCCTTTGTGTGTTTGTGTGGCATGACTCGTCCACTACAGTCCATGAATGCCTCTTCCCCCCGCAACCAAAAAAACTGAGCTCCTGCTCTAGGAAACAAGGGTTTCACATGAAGCCAGCATTCAAAAGGGCTGAAAATTGAAGTTGGCCCCCATGGCTTGTTTTACCTTCCTCTGGCCCCCCGTGTGGTGTTAAAGCGCTCCGCAGAGACCTTGAATGCTTCAACTTAATGGGAAGAGGAGTGGCGAGAGCGGAAAGATTATGGTTTGAATGTTTTTATTAACCTTGCAAAACCTCAGGCGGGAGGCTGGCGGTGTGCACCAGTAAACTGTGAAATGGCTTTGCTGACTGGATGGGTACAGGGTGGACGGTAGCACAGCTAGCAGACCACCATGCAGGGAGCGGGGGCGGGTAGGTCAGTGGGCTGTGTCGATGCTGCACTCGGAAGTGTAAATAATTAAACAGATTCATAGACTGTCCGCATCTCGTTTGGCCGTTAAGAGTCAGCATTCTGGGCTCCTGTTTGTGTAGAGGAGGCCCGATAGACTGCACAGCCCATCAGAGCCTCACACCGGCGTGAAAGGACGATCACCTCAATGGCCCGTGACTTCTCCTTAAGCGTTGGTGTGCGTTAGTTAATGTAACGGAATAACGGCGGGCGGGGGCAACGGCCAAAGGGACGGGGGATTGTAGCACCTACCTCTGACGGTGAGCGTGGCCGAGGCCTCCAGCTTGCCCACGCGGTTTTCCGCCACACAGGTGAACGTGCCCTCGTCGCCCGTCGTCGCCTTCTTGACTCTCAGCACATAGTCGTCCTTGTCGTACCTGATCTCATACCTGTCAATGAGGACAGAGCATCACGCAGTTTAAACCGTCGGCTGAACGTGAACATCACACGCCAGCAATTCAGATCAGAACCTGATCCCTCACAGAAAGATACGCGTCGGCGCTTTAAAGCCTCGTGCGTCGAAACGTCTGGCAGCAGGCATGATATGGGTACTTCCTGGCAAGGTAAACAGTGCTCAGACACACGACTGTTCATTCTGACAAATGGAAATGGGAAGGAGAGTTATCAATTATTCAGCAATGACATGCAGTAGCAAGGCAGGCATCCTTTCAGCTGGAACCCTCAGACTCTTTCAATATTCATGAGGTGTTACTGTTAGGGCTGTGTGTGTGTGTGTGTGTGTGTGTGTGTTTTCAGTCTATACACTACCTTTTGTCAGGTACCTTAACTGACTGAATCACCTTAAAGCACTCATACAATTTCAATGAAAAAAATGTGGCTTTTTTATTTTTCATTTATATTTATTATATATTCTTTATTTATCTTTTATTTCACTGCAGTAGGTGTAAGTCTGTGAAGTGTGTGTGTGTTTGAGTGTGTGAGGGGATAATATGTGAGATATTGTGTGTGTGTGTGTGTGTGTGTGTGTGTAGGGTACATGCATGTCTGCATGTGTTAAGAGTTGTGTGGTGGCTGACGGGGGGTGGTGGGGGTGGGGGTGGTTGTGTGGTTTGTTGTTCTGCTCTGTAATTGGAGAGGTTCCTGGCATGGCAGTGTGTGTGTGTGTGTGTGTGTGTGTGTGTGTGTGTGTGTGTGTGTGTGTGTGTGTGTGTGTGATGCGTCGGTGGGGGTGGGGGTGGGGGTGGGGTGGGTGATGGTACTGGGTGTGGGCTGTGTGATGGCAGCCTGACAGCCCAACAACCCGACAACCGTCTGCTGTTCACAGTCTGTCACTCACAAAGCGAGCGAGCAGACTCGCCGGGTCAGAGACGGAGAGGTTAACGGATAAATGGAGATGGAGAGATGCTCCATCACAGCCTGACACCACGACGCCTTTATCAAACCGCTCACTCAGGGATCAACACTACCATTTGTGTATACCAAAATCACAAAACTGAACCAGGATGGATACGAGTACCCATATGGGGGTCTGTACAGTAACAGTACTGCACGGTCCATTTTCCTCACGCTGAAAAAAAAAAAAAAAAAAGGACCCCACTGCTGTGCTATCAGGTGAACTGATGGCTGCTCGCCACCGGCAGCTGCAAAACTAATCTGTGCTGTCTATCCATGTCCCCCCCCCCCCCCCGCCTCCTGTTATGACATATCCTGAGCAAGCGTTCAAAGGCAGCTTTATTGCAGTACATTCCTCAACTGCGACTGCCAGTTCCACCTCTCCACACAGGTACTTAAGCAGCCATAATGATTATTTGACTGACTCATGACTAAACGCTCTGTTCCCCACAGGGAGGATGCACCGCTCGGGCAACGGCAGGCACGCCGTATAAAGCCTTTATTGTTTTGAATGGAACAAGTGGCATCCCAAGGAATGACACAGTGTCTTTATAGACAGGCCCATTGCCCGGTGAAAAGTAAACAAGCTAATGGACTACTCCTACGGCTGGGACGAAGAATCTGAACTCCTGACTGTGTGTGTGTGTGGGGGGGGGGGGGGGGCGGAGGAGGAGGAGCGGAGGCAGGAGGGACGGGGACGGAGAAAAGGTTAGGGCTTAGAGAAAAACGCAAAGGGTCAATGACACTTAGAGTCTCCCCAGCTGACTGCTGACAGTCATGGTAGAAGTCCTGGCGTCCGGGTTGCATGGCGGTCTATTCCGTTGCCTACCAACATGGGGATCGCTGGTTTGAATCCCTGTGTTACCTCCAGCTTGGTCAGCCGTCTCTACAGACACAGTTGGCCGTGTCTGTGGGTGGGAAGCTGGATGTGGGTATGTGTCCTGGTCACTACTAGCGCCTCCTGTGGTCGGTCGGGGGCACCTGTCCTGGGGGGTAGGGGGGACTGGGGAGAATAGCATTATCCTCCCACGTGCTACGTCCCCCTGGTGAAACTCCTCACTGTCAGGGGAAAAGAAGAGGCTGGCGACTCCACATGTATGGGAGGGGGCATGTGGTATTATGCAGCCCTCCCCGGATCGGCAGAGGGGGTGGAGCAGCGGCCGGGACGGCTCGGAAGAGTGGGGCAATTGGCCAAGTACAGTTGGGGAGAAAAATTGGGGGGGGGGGCAAAAACTGTTTACTTAAGTCTGACCAACAGCCCCCCCCAATTCATTCAATAATCATATAAATCAGAGGAGGGCAAGCAAACATCTTCGCATTTATGAAACTGCATCCAACAAATGTTGTGTTTTTTAGTTTGTTAATGACTCAAAACAATTAAGTGACCACCAAATTTTCAATTGCCTAATTTTCTGTCGCTTGACTAATCGATTAACTGACTAATTGATTGGACTCTAGTTCCCATGGACTGACACATGCATGGTTCGACTCTGGTTCCCATAGACCGACACTTGCATGACCGTGCCCTCACAGTGTTCAGGACGCACAACGTTCAGACTACACAACAGGTGCATTGTTCTCAGCCCCGTCTCCCTCAGCCTCTCCACACCAGGGCTGCTGCATCACCTATTAGGGGGAACATGAGCCCAATCAATCTGTAATCAGCTTCCTATTTGGAACCAGCTTAAATGACAAGATGGGTGGAAGTCCTCAGGGATAAGAGGTGGCTGTGGCCACACACACATGAACAGACACACACATGGACAGACACACACATGAACATACACACGGCGGGGCAACAGGAGCTCTTTCTTGTCGCTGGCTTGTGGGGGAGCTCTGTTCTCCATTAGGGGAGGAATGTAATTACACATGTAATATGGAAGAGTTGAGGAAAGGCTCGGGGAGCCAAGTTCACCCTGCGGGCCTCTCCCTCCATCCAAACCAGAATACACACACACACACACACACACACACACACACACACACACACACACACACACACACACACAGCACATGTATATGAACATACACACAGGCATACGCACATACCCACACCCACTCATACACACACCCACATAGGCACACAGAAAGACAAACATGTGCACACACGTACATGTACGCACATCCCCCCCCACACACACACACACACACGTTTGTGCAGCTATCCTTGTGAGGACGTTACATTGTCTTTCATTCACTGTTAACAGCCTAACCTTAACCTTAACCCTAACCCTAACCTGACCCCTAACCTTACCCCTACCCCTAACCTTACCCCATAACCTTAACCTTACCCCTAACCTTAACCATACCCCTAACGTTAATCTGACCCCAACCCTAACATAACCCCTACCCCTAACCAACCTTAACCTGACCCCTAACCTTAACCTTACCCCTAACCTTAACTTGACCCCTACCCTTAACCTTAACCTGACCCCTAACCCTAACCTTAACCTGACCCCTAACCTTAACCAGGACCTCAGAAATTATGTTTTCCCCCAGTAGGACCGGGCTTTGTTCCCCATGAGGACTACTGGTCTCGACAAGGCTGGTGTTTTTACTGGAAAAGATCTCCAAGTGGTAACAAGAACACACACACACACACACACAGTTATATGGCACATAGCCACCCAGCCATGTACACAGTTCCACAAAATGAGATATCAACAACAACTTTCTGACACGCACTTAAAGAGCAGTGCACCATGGGGATCCTTCAGATCCTCTTCTGAAGCACTGGGTTTGAACTCTCTGTCAAACAGGAACATATACTCACCTACGTTACATTCACAGACTACTGCTAATTCATGCACGGTATCAGAACTGTGCCCCTCGGCCATGTGATTGACTGCGAGTGTGTGTGTCTGTGTGCATGTGTGAACCACACTCCACAGAATGACTACAGCTGAGAGGATTTTCTCTGCCTCACCCTCGTGTGGAAACACCAGTGTAGGAGTGTGTGTGCATGTCCAGCTACGTGTGTGTGAGGCGGAGATCTGCATCTGTGAGTGGGCCAGTGGTGAGAAACTGTCTGCATGTGTGTGTGTGTGTGTGTGTGTGCAAGACTGTGCATGCACATGGCTGTGAGTGTGTGCCCGTGAATGTACAAGTTGTGAGCACATGAGTCAGGATGTAGATACGGGCTCTCTTCCAGCTGGTTCTGCAGGCTGACTGCCCTGACACAAAGTCCTCTCTCTGCTCTGCTTCCTTCTGACAGCCCGGCCCTGTCTCACACCAGCTGACTGCCGCCTCACCTCAGAGCGATCAAAGCTGGAGCCTACCTGTCCAGGTCTCGTCAGCCAACCGTGGGAGGGACTCATTCACCATTATCACCTCCCATCTCCCCTGAGGAGGGCCCTCATCCAGAGCCTCGTTCATTTGCCATTAAACCTGTGTAGTTCTGTGGATGAAAGCCCCCAACAGTATCATGAGTGGTTTTGTTTTTTTTTTTAGAATGGGATTTTGTTCCCCATTTTTCTCCCCAATTGTATCTGGCCAATTACCCCACTCTTCCGAGCCGTCCCGGTTGCTGCTCCACCTCCTCTGCCGATCCAGGGGAGGGCTGCGGACTACCACATGCCTCCTCCGATACACATGGAGTCGCCAGCCGCTTCTTTTCCCCTGACAGTGAGGAGGTTCACCAGGGGGACGTAGCACATGGGAGGATTACACTATTCCCCCCAGTTCCCCCTCCCCCCTGAACAGGCGCCCTGACCGACCAGAGGAGGCGCTAGTGCAGCGACCAGGACACATACCCACATCCGGCTTCCCACCTGCAGACACGGCCAATTGTAATTGTAAGGACACCCGACCAAGTTGGAGGTAACACGGGGATTCGAACTGGTGATCCCCGTGTTGGTAGGCAATGGAACAGACTGCCATGCCACCCATACACCCGAGAAAGGGCTTTTAGCACACACATCAGCAGCATGGGAAACCAGAACACTGGACTCAAATATGAGCCAAAGGCCCGGTTTTGTTCCCGTCCACACTTTCCTCGTTCTGTCAGGTGGTCAGGGCCTCCTCCTCCGTCAGAACGCCGTTTCTTACGCTCGCCCTCATTCGGCAGCCACTGGTTCGGTGTGTTTTTGACCGTTATGATGAGGCTCTGCGCTTGTGCTGAGTAAGCAGAAACTAAATCCACCTCAAACTTGACTCAGGTACCCCTTTTCTCAACCAGAGTCCCCGAGTAAAAGTGTCCAGAGATAGAATGAGCGGCAGGAGCTGCTGCACTGCTGGGAGGCGTAGCAGAGATGGCAGGAAGAAGGGAATAGCAAAGTGGAGCTCACTGACAGATGCCTGGGAGCATCGCTGTTCATGTGTGCATGCATGTGAATGTGTGTGTGTGTGTGTGTGTGTGTGTGTGTGTGTGTGTGTGTGTGTGTGTGTGTGTGTTTGTAGGTAGTATGCTCATATATGCTCGACTGTGTGAGTCTCAGTCTGAATTAGTTGGAAACAAAGGGGTGCATGCACACAGCTGAATATTCAATCGTCTTCCGAGTGCAGCAGAGTGAGCGAGGAGGAGTCAGGAGTCCCGTATCACCCTGTGAAGATCAGTGATTAAGAAAAACCCTGATGCATAATAGATGCCGGACTGCATAAGTGTCTCTGATTAACACTGTACTGTATCCCCCCCATGTTTTGTATTAAGTGTTTTATTTTCTGAAGCCGACTTCGTCGTTGGCACTCGGTGTCAGTACACCTCAAGGCCCAGGCCACAGCGCCTCCCGGAGCAGCGCGTGTGCACTGCGGAGCCGCTAGCTTTTCATTTCAGCGTCCGGGTTAACAGGCTGGAGCAGCCACACGGCCCGCGCCAGCAGCGGCGCCTCATCTAGGGTTTCGCCGTCAGGCCCATTTTCTCTGCGTGAGGCAGGCGGTCTCAGCAAAAGCAGACAGTGAAAATTATCTGTTGATTTTGAAATCAATAAGTTATCAGAACATTAAGTGAAGGGCAGTAGTTTTCTGGTGCTCTCTCTCTCTCTCTCTCTCTCTCTCTCTCTCTCTCTCTCTCTCTCTCTCTCTGTCTCCCTCTCTCATGCTCTGCAAGCTGCTGTTTGGGTTCGATGGGAGCCAGGTAATTTTTTGTCTGCTCTCTTTTTTTTTTTAATTCCCCCCCTTTTTCTCCCCAAGTGTACTTGGCCATGTTCCTATTGGCCAAGTACAAGTATAACTTACAATTGGCTATTTTCTGAGCCGTCCCGGTCGCTGCTCCACCCTCTCTGCCGATCCGGGGAGGGCTACAGACTATCACATGCTTCCCCCGATACATGTGGGGTCACCAGCCGCTTCTTTTCACCTGACAGTGAGGAGTTTTGCCAGGGGGGGAAGTAGCATGTGGGAGGATCACGCTATTCCCCCCAGTTCCCCCTCCCCCGAACAGGTGCCCCGACCGACCAGAGGAGGCGCTAGTGCAGCGACCAGGACACATACCCACATCCGACTTCCCTCCTGCAGACAACTGTGTCTGTAGAAACGCTCGGCCAAGCTGGAGGTGACACGCGGATTCGAACCGGCGATCCCCATGTTGGTAGGCAACGGAGTAGACCGCCAAACTACCCGGATGCCCTCTTGACACACTTTAACCTAAATTAAATGTATAATTGAGTTGGTAGCAAGGCAACAATTCCTCGCTGACCCAGAGCCGGGTGTGACGTACGGCAACAGAGCAAGTGTGCCAGGCGAGGGCCGGGACCCCCCCCACCACACGACCCCTAAGGGAAGACGAGGAGCTCCCCATGCACTGCACCACCATACCTGAACCCGTCGGGTTGAGTCCCTGTCATGTCTTGCGAATTTGCCACAGAAACCCGGGCTTCAGTCGTGGATTCATACTGCGGCCAGGATGAATCTTTCCATGTGAAATATCCGCAGGCGAGGATTTTGCATTTTCATGCCCTTTATTCATCACATCCTCAGTGTGTAAAGGCTGTAGGAGATAAACAATGCCGCCGCCCCACCTGTCCAACCCCTGCAAACCAAGCCCCTTTTTGCAAAGCCTCACACATGCACGCTTATAAATCAGCGGAATAACAGAAGCAGGGCCGGCCAGTCTGCCGACTGCTCATTCTGCTGAATTGCGGAAGTGAGAAATGACAGAAAGTTGGATGGTCAGCATAACATGGGCACTCCTGTCACTCCTCGCCAGCTTTAAACAGCTTTCTCAGAACGAATGACCTGCACGGCTCTCCATCACACACACACACACACACACACACACGCTCATCATAAAAGAGGGATTGAGTCTGAGAAAAGCTTTTCTTGGCGGATGGTGCAGAGGTTGTCTTTCTGGGGTCAAGGGGGAAGGAAGGCCTGCATATAGATGGACGGCGGGTGCACGGGGGGCTCAGATAAGGCACAGAAGAGGGCATGGGAGGGGGTAGAGCATAGGAGGCTCTGACCAAAGGAGAAAGAAAGAGATTTGGGCCACACACTGAGCCGGTTGGCAGTGGAAGATAACACACACACACACACACACACACACACACACACACACACACAGACAACGGCTAAGTCTTTTCGCTGGGATTTATGGACTACAGTTAAATCTCTGCCTCTGGAGGCCTGGACCTCTCTTTGTCTCTAGTATCACCATCCTGGCACTCTGATGGGGGAGAAGTAATACTGCTGTGTCCCCTTTAATTCTGCAGAGATGATTCCCCTCATATCCTACATGCTGTCTCACAGTCAGCAGGAACTCCTCCATTAATACTGAACACCGATTCCACACGCCAGCGTTAATATTGTGCCGAGTACGACTATAGCACTGTGGAAATCTGCTATATTAACTGACGCTACTCAGTTAATACAGCAATTAATATAGTTAATATAGAGTTTAAGGTTGTAACGTTTTTAAATGCAACACCACAGCCATAATAACCCTATCAGTCAAATGCATTTAGTGATAATGTTCAGCTTGAATCCAGAATAAAGCTGAGACGTGCCTTGTAGAAATACAGAAGCATTTCTGGCAAACGACTTTCATCTACGTTTCAAAACGGATGATTGGAAAATCAACTGTACAACTACACTAGACAGCTGAAGTGGGTGACGCGAGTTACCACGATGCCTTCTCTTTAACAGCTGCAAGGTAATAATCATCAGCTTCATAGCGGGAGTAAACCATGCTACGCTTGGCCCTGTAATTAAAAACATTCTTTTGTGTCTACTATCTCTGCTCTGTACAGCCCAATAGCAGCGCCACCATGCTGGAGATTATTTCATCTGTGTGTGGATGTGCGTGCATGCGTGCATGTGTGTGTGTGTGTGTAGGTGCATGTTTGCTGGGGAAGCTGTTGGGGCCACATAGCACATTAAAGACCTGTTTACTCAGCTGAGGCTCAATTATGCCTCCTCCCTCTATGAAAGTTGCACAGTGTGAACACACACACACACACACACATGCACACAGACATACACACACATGCATGCAGACACACATACATGCATACACACACTCACAGACACAAACACCCACAAACGGGGATAAAGGGGACAGCAAAGACAAGTAGAAGCAATTTGGTGATGAGGAAGGAGGAAAGGGGTGGGGGGGCGTATCACTGGGGCTCTCTCTTTCTACAGATTATCATGATAACAAGGACAGTGTAACCTTTCTCAGATGAAGAGCAAACAAAGACCCCTCCTCACAGCAAATACAGAGTGCTTGATCTTTGGGGGTCTTTCATTCCCCCCCGTGGTGAAGCCCACTACTGAGACACACGAGGGAACTTAGATGTAATGTCACACCGGTCATGGTACAACACTTGAGCTCGTTTTTTTTTTTTATTATTTGAATTCTATTTAAAGCGCTTGGCGGCTGCTGAACTAGACTAGAAACAGTGACCACTTTTGAGTTTTGTAAATGCCAATCACTCGCCATGTTTATTAGTGGGTGATAAAAAGAAGAGAAGGCGTTAAAAGATCTTTTTTTCCCCTCAGATCGATGATGTGATGAGCGTTCATTTTTATACACACCAAAGAAGTGGAAATGTCAGAATTAGAATATTGCAGTCCTGGCGCTGGCATTTAGCGCCGAAGGGAAGTCAGTCAGCTGTGGAAACAAGAGCCCCGCCACTGCGGTCGCACACGGTGACACCAATCCCTTCATAACGTCACTCGTCCGTTTGTTGTGTTCACTGCTTTTTCTTCTTTCGCCGTGCGCAACTTCCCTTGGAGGCAATGATGCGGTGTGCGAGGACGCTGGCACGCAAGTCGCTTGGCTCTTTGGTAACAACAAGTCTGTTAATTAGTAGACAGAAACTAACTAATTTCCTGAGCCAACTCCCCGTCAAAGGCGGGGGTGAACTACTTCTACTTGTTTGGCTTGGCACAGAGCTCGTGCCCCGCTGCCGGCTGATCTCAATCTTTATCGGACACAAACAGCGCACCGCCGCTGGGCTCCTCCGCAGGCCGCTCTGAGGGAGGTCAGAGCCGCTCAGTCCGAGCTCTGTGTGGGAATCCAGACTGCGTGCTACTCGGGGTGCCGGCCGGAGACGCGGCATCAGTGCCGTTGATGTGCGGCTCGCATAACGGCGCCGCTATCAGCTGTTAGCTGAGTGAGTCACAGTGCAGCAGGTCATTCACCCCGCATGCGCTTTTGTGAGTCTGCTCTTGCGCTTCTTTGTGTGTTTGTTTGCGTGTGTCTGTGTCTGAATGGGTTAATCTTCAAGGTTTCCGAAGTGCCTTTCCCAAGACCTCACCTGCATGGGTGTGTCTGCACGGAGACACTACTTGGGCTACATCAGCTGCTACGGTTTGTCTCTCTGCATCTTATCTCTCTCTGTCTGCCCTGGGATTTCCAGTCTTTCTTTGTGATTGCCTTCCTGCCTGTTTGTGTCCGTTCATGTTCGATTTCCCTTTGTGGCTTCATGTCTGCCTGGCTTTTCGGTTTTCGGTGCCAGCCCTATCTAATTGTGTTTCACTGTGTCTGTTTGTCTCTGGGCGGCACGGTGGCGCCGTGGTTAGCTCGGTCGCCTCACAGCAAGAAGGTCCTGGATTTGAGCCCCCCGGGGTAGTCCAACCTTGGTGGGTCGTCCTCTGTGTGGAGTTTGCATGTTCTCCCCGTGTCTGCATGGGTTTCCTCCAGGTGCTCCGGTTTCCTCCCACAGTCCAAAGACATGTAGATCAGGTGAATCAGCCATACTAAATTGTCCCTAGGTGTGAATGTGTGTGTGTTTCGGCCCTGTGATGTCCTGGCAGCCTGTCCAGGGTGTCTCCTCCTCCTGCCACCCAATGACTGCTGGGATAGGCTCCAGCATCCCCGTGACCCTGAGAGCAGGATAAGCGGTTTGGATAATGGGTGGAATGGATGTTTGTCCCTGTGCCGGGCCCTCCCTTGAATTTCAACAAATACTCTCGTCCTCTGCTCCATCTGTCTGAGCTGTCTACCAAGGCAACCAGAGGTCAGCAGGGTTATGCAGAAGGTGCAGTGTGGGTTGTGAACAGCTTAATAGCACGTTGTAATGCCCCCTGGCGGCTCAGCCAGGTGAGAAACCATAAATATGGGTAGGGAAATGCACACACACACACACACACACACACACACACACACACACACACACACACACACACACACACACACACACACACACACACACACACACACAACACACCATGTTTCAGGAAAGTTTCGCATAGAAGGTCTGGTGCAGATTGAGCTGATAATGAATGATAATGCACTTTAGAAGATCTATCACAGAACATCTGTTTCCTTTATCTTCCATAAATCCTGATCGTAATCGCTGGGGAGCCAGACTCCGCAAGCTACCAGCCGACACTGTCTTAAGAAACAACAGGTTACAACAAGGGGGTCAGGAAAAATGTGTAAGCTGGCGGTGATGCTCACCTCCCACGAGGGACATCGACGTCGTCTTTCCTCCAGCGTACGTTGGGCTGGGGATCTCCCTGGACCTGGCAGCGGAACTCAACTGTCTCCTCCTCCAGGACCACCTGGTTAATGGGCCGGCGCAGGAAGGTAGGCCGCTCTGTGTTGGGGTGTGTGTGTGTGTGTGTGTGTGTGTGTGTGTGTGGACATGTGTGAGCAGGGTGAATGGAGGTGGGGGTAGAAACAAATGGGTGGGGGAGCAGAGAAGTGAAGAAGGATATATCTCCATTACACAATTGTTGCAGTTCAGAGACACACTTTTTTTTTTTTTGAAGCAAGTCCTAATCACGTAGAACACAACAGCAGAGCAACTGTCCTACCACTGGCTGTACCAGGGTTACGTGTTCGATTCCAGCGGGTATCTAGACTTGATAATGTGAGATACCTTCTGATTTTTTTTTTAACTTTTCCCCTCTTTTTCTCCCCAATTGTATCTGGCCAATTATCCCGCTCTTTTTGAGCCATGCTGGTCGCTGCTCCACCCCCTCTCTGCCGATCTGGGGGGGGGAGGGGCACCCCGACTGACCAGAGGAGGCACTAGTGCAGCGATCAGAACAAATACCCACATCCGCCTTCCCACCCGCAGACACGGCCAATTGTGTCTGTAGGGACGCCCGACCAAGCTGGAGGCAACTCGGGGATTCGACCCGGCGATCCCCTGTTGGTAGGCAACAGAATAGACCGCTACGCTACCTAGACGCCCTACCTTCTGATTTAATGTGGCCCCTTACACTTGAGCCTGTTCTCTCTCTCTAAAGGTGAAGTGGTGGTGGGTACAAGGTCTTTCCTGGGATCTTACCGAAAACGGTGACCTGTGCTGTTTCACTGTCTCGCTCCCCGACCATGTTGGTGCCAACACAGATGTACATGCCAGCGTCGCTCTTTCTGGTGTTGGAAATCATCAGCTTCCCTCCACGAATCTGAGGGAGGGGAAGAAAAACTCTCCATTGAAACACAAAGGAGTGCTTAACCTGTTATGGTGACTGGTCTCACGTTAACAGCGTCACCATTTTCTGGGGGGGTTTACTGAAAACACTGCGTTACGTATGGCTACAGTTAATGGATGCCTCTTTTTCACCCTTTTAAGTTAAGAGACACACTGCATTGTATTCGTACGAATAATATTAGCTGTATATATTAGGTTTCATTGATTGATCAATGATTGATCGATTGAATGAATGAGCTTAGTTAGCAGGTATGGGATTCAAATCAAACCCCATACCCACTTTTGGTAAGGATTTTTGGTTTAAGATCATTTTTTCTGTACATACACTAAAATTTGGAACAAAATCCCACATCATATCAGAAATTCCCCCTCCTTTTTACAATTTAAATATTGAGACCAATATTTTTTTTCTCCTGAATCAAAGTTTTAACCACTATCGCCTCAATAATCATCCTTATTCTTCTCTGTGAATACTGTGTAACTAGTTTGTATACATATATAATCTGTTTACTCTTGTAATATTTTGCTAAATGCTGTAAATGGTAAACGGACTGCATTTATATAACACTCTTCTAGTCTACCGGCCACTCACAGCGCTTTACAACGTATGCCTCACGTTCACCCATTCACACACACACATTCATACACTGATGGTGGAGGCCACCTTGCAAGGCACCAACCTGCCCATCAGGAGCAGTTCAGGGTTCGGTGTCTTGCTCGAGGACACTCCAGCAGGCTTTCTGGAGGAGCCGGGGATCGAACCAGCAACCTTCAGATTACTAGATGACCCGCTCTCCCTCCTGAGCCATGCCACCCCCCCCCCATAATCTTTTATCGACAATCCATCCATCCACCCATCCATTATCCAAACCACTTATCCGGTTTATTGACAATCTACTTTTGTTTCAGCCCATATATATGAAGAATATTCTTTGTATAGCTCGTTAACTTTTACTATCCGCCTGTATTGTTTTGTATTTTTACTGCTCCTGTCCTCACTATGGGATGGCAGGAAACCTGCAGGAAAACAATTTTTAAACTGCACCAGGCCCACAGCTGGTAATGCTTCTACATTGCTCTGCCATTTTTTCCCTGCTAAAAATAAAATAAATGGAATGAATTAAATGAAATGAAATAGCACTCACAGTGATCCTGTCATCCTTATCGTCGATGCGTACTTTGTCCTTCTTCCAGTAGATGGTGGGTTCTGGATGGCCTCGGGGAGGAACACACTCCAAGATGGCTGGCTCTCCTGCTGCCACCACCACATCAGTAGGATTCTGTCTGAAGTCGTCTCGCAGCACTGGGGGAGAAAAGGAAGGGGATGTTCAGGTTGACGGAACGGAACGGAAAAACATTTCGCCATTCTGGAGGGCATGAACCTCAAATTTCCAACACTGAAACTGCATATTTCAAAAATCTTTCTAAGTGGTCTGAACCCGGTGTGCGGTGCAGTGAGAGGGTGCCTGATGCTCATACTTGCTATCGAAATGGGATGTTTCGTCTGACTGGTCTAGCACAAGTGGAAGCTAATTGGAGCTAATGGAGGTCCCTACGGAGGCAGCAGAACAAACAGAGGCAGAATGCCCTGAAGCTCGGTGTCACTCACATGTGAGCACTGACAGGGGTGCAGCTCTGTTCAGCACTGCTGGCAAACACACAAACACACACACACACACACACACACACACACACACACACACACACACAAACAGAACGAGTGGGTGGTTTGCCAAACAATTGCTGCCTTGTAATCACCCTCAGGTAGGCCTTTCATCGCAAAGATAGCCTCTCACCCTGCCTAGCACAGTCAACACACAACACCAGTTAGTCTAATTAACAAACAAGGAGAGCTGATGTCACCAACACAGACACGCACACATCTGAACAAGCCGCTTCCCCCAGGCCACGGCAGTGCAACACAAAGACAAAAACACGTATCCAAAACCTACAAGAACACATATGTCCAAACTACAAAATAAAAACTACAAAAACACTTAAATCCAACATATCCACACAATATAAATAAATAGACAATAAATAATTCACTGTCCAAGAGAGCGATCGCCAGCCAGGATGACTGTTGGAACTGCCGGTCTGCATGGGCCAGCAGCTAGCTTAGCCTTCAGCATGTAACTGAACGTTCAGTGGCTGGCATGGTTCGAATCCTATTCAGTCAGAATAAAGCCTTTATAACAATGAGTGAACTTTATCACAATGAGTGAACTTTATCACAATGAGTGAACTTTTTAACAATGAGTGAACTTTATAACAATGAGTGGATAAGACCAAGTGCAGAATTATATAACGGACCTGATATCAAGTGGGGTTTTACATCCACAAACGACAGGGTCACTTTGGAACTGGATTAAGCACTAAAGCAGACCTTTTTTTTCCCTGTTTGATCAACAATAAAACAAATCCATGGAATACCACTTCAAGAATTCCTGGTTCAGCAGTGTGTCCATCTGCACAGCGTCCAGGAACATGGCGGTATCGAGAATGAGGGCAGAATAGGTAGAGGGTGTTTGAAGATGTTTGAGGAGGGCTAAATTAAGGGCAGCACCACAGGTCCTTATGTAATGGAGACGGTGGGGTGGGAGGGGGCTTGGATTATAGAAGGGATAAGAGGTCCCCGCGCTGTGGGCTACTCTTGTCTCCCCTCTCCATAAAGCCACACAGCCATTGTCTTCTTAGTTATTTATTTAGACCAAGGGGTGGTGGTGGGAGGACAGAGTAAGAGAGGAGGCTTTCAACCCAATTATTCCGGGGATGCGTTGGGAGACACAGTGGTACTTCTGTGTGACACGAATTCAAATGAAACCTTCACACAGGAGAGATGAGAGGGAATACAAAGGAAGATAGGGCAGAGGGAGTGAGAGAGAGAGAGCGCGCGATAGAGGGGGCGAGAGAGAGGGAGAGGGGGGCGAGAGAGAGAGGGGGAATAGTGAGAAAGAGAGGAAGCAAGAGAGAGAGACAGAAAGAGTGAGCAAGAGGGGGATAGTGAGAGAGAGAGGGGGAAAATAGTGAGAGGGAGCAAGAGAGAGAGAGAGAGAGAGAGCGAAAGAGAGGGGGAGAGAGAGAGAGAGAGAGAGAGAGAGATGCGGGGTTGCCCTCTAATCTACAGAGCTAAAGTAATTAGCCGGCTCCAGAGTAGTCGACCCCCTAGTCAGGACGGGCATAACAGCCATCAGGCCCGGGCTCCCTGTATTTGCATCACAAACAGAACTCCTGCTGCCTAAAATCACAGCCTGGTTTGGACCATACATAGACAGTTGTTTTCATGACTGGGCTGGGCTTAATTAGTCCTTTCCATTCACTGCTGATAGCACCCATGGGATTCTGTTTAAACCAATTTCCTCTCAAGCAGAATGATAACAAAAGCAAAACACATCAGGTGCACCATTTTGGTGCGTATACCATGCGGTCTAATCATATTATAATCCTGCCCATTGATGCATGGAAAAAGCCAGCCCCACCCGATTTGTACCCCCAACCCTTAGCAAAAACACAAATGCAGAGTAATTCTCTTGAGCGCAGGATAAAAAAAAAATAAAAATGTGGCAACCAATAAAAAAAACCCCAAAAACAAACAAACAAAAAAAAGCAGATGATGCATAACTGGTGCAGGGATTATGCCCTGCGTATTGATTCCAGCCAAGACGATGGCAAACAGATACACGTAGTGGGTAGATAAGAAGTAGGGCGAATACAAGCACACTTCAGTGTTGATGACGCTCCTCTTTAGTTAGTTCACCATTATCGGGGCCATTTTTCAACTCAACATTGTTTGCCCGAATCCACTGCAGTGTGAATTTGCATGTTTTCCCTGTTTACCCGAATATATATATCTGAGGGCAAAACTTCATCACAAAATACACTGGTAAGCATTTATAATTACTTTTATAGTCTGAAACATTACACCGTCATATTCTCTGTCAGTTCACGTTAGCTGCATCTGGTGTGTGTGTGTGTGTGTGTGTGTGTGTGTGTGTGTGTGTGTGTAATTGAGTAAGTCAGTGTATCTGCTGTCAGAAGCTGAACTCGGGCTCGAACTCCAAGACCCTGTAGGCACTGAAGCCCGTATCAGAAGATAGACTTGAGGTAATTGCATTTCTAACCCCCCCGAAGCCCTTGGCTCTCCTTCCTCTGAAAACGTCTCGCCTCCTGCGGAGTTTCAGCAGGCCCCAAACCTGTCCCCCTGCACGCTACTTATTAATATATATATATATATATATATATATATTTTTTTTTTTTTACATTTACACCCCTCTGGTGGCAAATGCTACATCTGTCAGTCTAGCTACAGGCTAAGGAGAACCCATATCTGAAAAAAAATATTAACCTGCCTTTGCCTACAATGTTCTATTTATCTATTTATTTCTCAACTATCGGAGGGCTGAGGTGATCTGGAAGTGGGGGCATCAGGCGGGGAGGGGGGGCAAAACATTGTAAATTGGCAGCTCCGGCAGTTGGCACAGTGTCAACATTTCCAAACTCAAAAAGAGGAAGGAGTCGGGTTGCAACTTGCCCCGCGACGCAGCCACAGGATGGAGGGTGGGGGTGGAGGGTGCAGGGGGGGGGGGGGGCAAAACGAAAACGCGGAGACATATATGCACGCTACTATGTACAGCGGGTCGTCCTACACCGGCAGCGGGAGGCCTGTGGCGGCAAGTATCAGCGGAGGTCTTCCTCCCGTGTTGTGTTTTCACCCGAGATAGACTCGGTACCCTGAAAACCGGGCTTCTGACACAGTTACATGACAGCACAACAACCCAGCCTCACAGAGGAGGGCTGAGCCCTAGCAGGGGGGCAAGGACAGGGTGAGGAGAGATAGTTTGCACGGTTGCAGCTCTCTTCTCCAGCCAGGATATTACTCACTGAAGGGTGACACCGCTTGTCGGTAAGATTAGTGGGGAGGCCTTGACTGAGGCGTCCGTCCTGCGCGCCGAGATAAGTGCCGGCAAACAAGTTCACCTCCGGTAATGCGCTCGCCTCCGGTTCACGAAGGTTGCCAGCGCTGTCGCAACACTAACGCACTGATTTCAAAGCCTTGTTTTTTTTCCCTGCCGCGTGAGTCACAACCATCTGACAGACACGTACTCGATGCGCCCATTATACCCTCATCCAAATCCCGTGAATTGCGCAACGTTTCTTAAAAAGCTGCAGGGCAAGGTATCTTTTTTTTGTAATACTGAAAACGGGACCTTATTATGTGTGTTGATCTGTTTGTTAATATACCCCCCCCCCCTTCCCATTTAACTGCTGCAAAAGCGTCCCCATGCCTACTGAGATATTCTCCTGGGCCAGGGCTGAGGAACACGGAGGGAGATTACGGCGGCTCTGAGCCCCGCGGCCATGCTGCACCATCCAGACACGCTGCCTCCTACCCACACTCTGAATAGACAACGAACCCCACACGCACACGCCAAGAGATATGGATTTCAAGAGCCAGCTCCCAGCCATAATATCATTTCATTCTAGTGCTCTTTAATGCCTCATCCGATGGGGGGGGGGGGGCATTACAATGCAGCCGTTTCCAATCTCCCCCTTGGAGAAGAGAGACAATATATAAGTCACTTTAAAAAAAAAAAGATATATGCTGGCTCTTTGTGCGTGTCATTGACGGCTTGAATTAGTGCCGACGCTGAAGGCGGACGAGTGATAATGCAACAGTGCATCATCGTACGCCACGAAGTGAGATGGGCCCCATTTGTCAGGATGCGCGCTTTCTCTTCAGCCCTGACCGGTTCATTTGCCCTCCCACTGGCAAGAGCTAACCTCTGCCCCCATCCAGATGCAGAAATTACCCCCACAGCAGGAAGGCAGGCAGGTCGCAGCTTCACACCAATCCCCCTCATATCCTCTGTTTTCCTCATACTGGGGGGGGGGGGGGGGGGGGGGTTGCGGGCCATATTGGAGTAACGGCTGTAGAAATATGGCCGTCTGGTGGAGCCCAAGGCTGTACCTCCTCTGAGGACGGAGGTGAGGTCTTCATCATTAGTAAAACTCATCACCATCTCTCTCCGTCTGCGCTTCTGCTGGTTCTTTCCTGGAGCTTTCCTTCCTTTCTTTCTTTCTCTCATTCTCTCTCTCTGGTCATTGGTTTGTTTGTTTTTTTCCCCTCGTTTGAGTGACACCGTCCAACTTGATGCACCCTAACCCCCCGCCAAAACACTTTCGTCACCCCGTCAGTGCTTTTCCCCTCTCTCTCTCTCTCTCTGCAGCGTCCTCTGTTGCCCACCCTCTCTCCGGCTCTATGGAAGAAGTCATATACATGCATGCCCCATTATCCTCCACACACACACCAACCGTGGCCAGAGCCTGATAGGGATCTCCACCACCGTTCCTCCTAAGTTCCTATCTGTAAAGCCCGAGCAGGGGGACTGTAAATAACACTGTCACTTCCACAGATAAGAAGCGGGAAATATGGAGAAGAAAGACAGTAAGAAGAATCATATGGTCGGCAGTGATAGCGTAGCGCAGGGAAGAAATCGCAGGTGGTGACATCACATGATATGTGCATCTTTAATGGAGCCTTGGAGCGAATGAAGGGGGGGGGGTGTCGAAAGAAAAAAAAAACAATGGAGAAGAAGACACAAAAGCGGATGACGAGAGGATGCCTGTTGAAGGTCAAAACGTGTGAGGTGGCGAAGGAATGCCGAGGTGTCAATTAGGTTCATGGGGCTGAGGGCAGAGGGGGGGGTGGGTGGGTGGGTGGGGGGACTGGTGCTTCATGCTGTGACTGCTTCCCTCAGTCTGTACATATTGCCTAAACTAACATCCTCTGTCAAACAGCAACCATGCTCAAAAGCTCATTTTTCAAACACTACCCCTAATTTGGCTTAACGAGTCCCTCCCGGCTACCTCAGTCATGACAGTAAGTACACAATTGGGGGTGGAGGTGGGGGAGGAAGGGGGGCTGGGGCGGGTCGCACTGGCCAAAACCTGGGTAAAACATTGCTGCTCCCATGAAACAATATAATTAACTCTTAATGAACCTTTCTCCTCCACACACACACACACACACACACACACACACACACACACACACACACACACACACACACAAATTCAATTTAGCCCGATCCATGCTTTATGGTAATGTATAGCTCATTAAAATGTTAGTTAAAAACTCATTAAAAATCACTTGGAGAAGTAATGGCTTCATTACAGTAATATGCTGAAAAGCAAAGAAAAAGACAAGGAAGGACAAGAAGAAGAAAGAGAGCGGAGAGCGACAGCTTTCTAATCGCTTAATTGTGTCTAAAATGGAATACATTTGCATAATAAATGACGACGCATGGCACCCTCCCCTTTTTATCTTCGGCTTTTTTTTAAAACCTCTCAGTAATTAGCCAGCACTACAATTAAAGATACATTTTGGGCCCCGAAAATTATTTTGGTGGCCTACTCCAGTTTCCATTCTGCCGTCTTATGGCCACGAATGTGTGTGTGTGTGTGTGTGTGTGTGTGTGTGTGTGTGTGTGTGTGTGTGTGTGTGCATGTGTGTTTGAGCATGTGTGTGTGTGCACATGTGTGTAGTGAGGGTTTGCAGATGAGGGGGGTGTGCTGAAACCGACTGATACTGACGAACAATGTGCTCACGGCTCTTTGTGCTGGCTCCGATAAGGCACGGTGCTGAGCCGATGCTTGGCGCGACGTTGAATGGACACTTTATCGCCGGAAGGGGGAGTAAGAAGAGATGAAGGGGAAGAAGAAGAATGAGGTGATGGCGGTGGTGTGGGGAGGAGACGTATACGAGAGCAGGATTGATTTCCTGCCAATTCCAGCAGGCAGACGGGAGGCAGTAAGGCATTCTGATGGAGCAGGTGAGTCTGCTCAAGGCACTGGGAGACGAGAGGAGGAGAGGAGGAACGGGCAGAAGAGAGGAGAGGGGCGGGAAGAGGGGAAGGGAGTGGGGGGCGGCGAGGCAGGAGTGCACTCAGCCATGGAGGTTTCTTGTCTCCTCACTCAGACACCGCTCTCCTGTTATATCATCTCCATCTAAACCTGCCTCAGACAATGTGGTCCAAAAGCCACCTGAGTCGTGTGACTAAGGAGTCCACCAGGACCGAGCAACGGGGTGGAGAACATGGTTTGGTTAGAAACACCAGGAAATACTAAAATCGTATCCTTCCAATTGGCTCTCGCCATATTTCGCCGTGGATGAGAACGCTGCCTTATCAACACCGCAGCTCTGTGACACACGCTTGGCCATATTTAGTGCTGGCCCTCTTGGTTTGAAGGCTTTGCCGTTGGTCCGGCATGTAAATTTAGCTCTGGCTTTTGGACATGACTCACCAGGCTATTATAGTCTAACACAGGGCATCACCTCAGGACATCGTCACGGCGACCCAGGAGTCAAAGACCAGGAAAATACGGGACGCAGCTTAACCTCGCCGTGCTGGTTTAAGAACATGAAGGTTTCCTGTTTTTCATTTGTCCGTCCATCCATCGTCCAATCCAAATCCTTAATCAGGGTGGCGGGGATGCTGGAGCCTATCCCAGCAGTCACTGGGCGGCAGGCGGGGGGACACCCTGGACAGGCCGCCAGTCCATCACATGGCCAACACATTCACACCTACGGACAATTTAGTACGGCCGATTCACCTGACCTACATGTCTTTGGACTGTGGGAGGAAACCGGAGCACTCGGAGGAAACCCACGCAGACACGGGGGAGAACATGCAAACTCCACACAGAGGACGACCCGGGATGACCCCCAAGGTTGGACTACCTCGGGGCTTGAACCCAGGACACCCCCCCCAATTTTCCCCTTTTTCTCCCCCGTTGTATCTGGCCAATTACCCCGCTTCTTTTTTTTTTTTTTGAGCCATCTCGGTCGCTGCTCCACCCCCTCTCCGACCGACCCGAGGAGGCACTAGTGCAGCGACCTGGACAAATACCCACATCCGACTTCCCACCCGCAGACACGGCTAATTGTGTCCTCAGGGACGCCCGACCAAGCCGAAGGCAATGCGGGGACTCGACCCGGCGATCCCGTGTTAGTAGGTAATGGAATAGACTGCTACGCTACCCAGATGCCTGAACCCAGGACCTTCTTGCTGTGAGGCTACAGCGCTAACCACGGCGCCGCCGTGCCCAAAGCAAAACAGCATCAACATTTTTCCTACGGATGTTTCACTTGCCCCCCCCCCCTTATTCAGTTCTTATCCAATGCTATCCTTCTTCTCGTTGTTCTTTGCCCTCGCCTCACCTGCAGTGCTGCTGCAGATCTGGCGGGACAGATATTGTGCGACGCAGCTCCAGTGCAGCGCTCCCCCCCCGCAAGTACACATATATAGTGGAGACCTGTAGCGTACACATTGGTTTGGGGCAGTGAAGATTGAATCAAAAGTTGGATCAGCTGAGTGTGTGTGTGTGCGTGTGTGTCCATGCCCGCTCTTGTGTTTACGGGCATGCCTCCAATCTATTTGTGTATGCTCTGGCCTAATGACTTTGAGGAAGTGACCTTCCTCAGAGAAAGATAATCACCAGGATGCTCCTGAACTGTGTCCAAGCCGAGAGCGCAGAGCTAGACCCTCTCGCTCTCTCGGACACACACAAACAAACACACACACACACACACACACACACACACACACACACACACACACACACACACACACACACACACACGAGCTCAGTTGCTCACTTAATGCCAGAATATGGACATCGCATGTGAACCCCCCCCCCCCCCCCCCCCACAGCCTCGTTCTGTGGCGCCGACTGAGAACCTCCACGGTAAAGTCTTTAAAGCCCCCCCCCCTTTTCCTTCCCGCCAGTCTATTTGCCGCAGTTCCTGCTGCGTCTGTTTTATGGTTCGGGCCTATAATTGGATCGGCGGTAACGGCAGGCTGCGAGCCGTTCGTCGCTTGTAAAAGGTGTCACCGTGCAATGGCGGCCCCGTTTTAATTAAGCTCTCGGCTGGAGATGAGCGGCTTTTATCTGGCCCACTCCCATGAGCCCCAAGTGCAGGAGTGCTCTGCACTGTACCGCAGGGCAAGTGAGAGGCAGAAATGGGGTGTGGGAGAGTGGGGGGGGGGGCAGGGGAGGTAGGTAAGACAGCTGTAGATAGCCCAATTTACTACACCGAGAGTCCTCCCCACACACCCCCGTCTGCATGCCAGTACCGAGGAGATACTGGGAGGTGTCATAAAAATCCTGTGTGCTGGTGTGTCTGCATTACTGCCTCCTCCCCGTGCTGGCTGTGACACGGCCCCGCCCACCGGCGGGGTGCAGTCATGTGTGTAGCGGTACAGATGCAGACCCAGCCCTGCAACACGGTGGCTGCAAATTAAACACAAACAAGCGTCTGAACAATCACAGTTGTAGTGAGAGATGCAAAGACCGCTCTCACCCGCTTGTTTTAATGTAGATGCAGCAAGGTCAGCGTTCATGGAAGGGTGGGTGTGTGTGTGTGTGTGTGTGTGTGTGTGTCGAGAGAGAAAGAAAGAGAGTGTGTGGGTCTCTATGCAAGGCTGACACCGTAGCTAAGGCTGTATGTGGCATAATAATTAGAGAGGTATTCATCACAGCCCAACCACACACACACACACACACACACACACACACACACACACACACACACACACACACACACACACACACAATTCTCTTCATGGCTGCCTCAGATCATCTCTCCCTTAGTCAATACTGTCTGCGACGGAGGTTCCCCTCACACCTAAGGACAATTTGTTCCTCTCTGTAGTTAAGAGGAGACACATTCCCCACACCCAGAATCATCTTCTGGACGTGGACCAGAACCTTGTGCTGGACTCTGGACTCATTCTGATGTGCTCCACGTCCGGTTAGTCACCGGAGGGGGTGCCGGGATGGTTGTTTGCCGTTGAGGGCTGAGTTCTGCCGGGGAAGGGAGGGGAACACAGCTAAGCATGGAGCAGAGGGTGGAGGTCAAGTGTTAAATCACAGACAGCCCATATGCTGAGACATTAAAAAGAGATTTATTGATCACCTTTATAGATCTGAAATTTCTAGAAAGAGCAAAAATTACACTGGATACTGACATGACCTTTACATGCACTTCACCCATGGATGGGGATGGTTTTCTTTTCCCCGTCTTCGTGCTACGTTGTGTGTGTAGGCTGCTCAATGTGTGTGCTGTGTATGACAGAGTATGAGTATTGTGTATGACTGCTAGCCCATGCAGACCGGCAGTTCCGATAACACCGAGGGCGGTCTGGCGGCGGCCTCGTCTAGCGTTGACCGTGTTTTTGGTGTTGTCGTGTGGAGTGCGGGGAGGTGTGTGGAGGGTGTCTGGCTGGGAGAGCTTCCGTTGGATCGGCTGGGGGAGCCTGGTCTGCTGCATCCTGTGGGCCCAGGGACCACGGCCCTGCCCGGAGCTGTGCCCAAAGAGGAAACACTGAGGGCGGTCTGACAGGACGCGGAAGCGGGGCAGACTAAGCTAACTGCTAGCCCATGCAGACCGGTATTCCGACAGTCATCCTGGCATTCGCTGTCTTGGACAACGATTTTTTTTTTTGATATGTTGGATATGTTGGATATGTTGGATATATGTGTTCTCATAGTTTGGATATGTGTTCTGTCTTTGTGTTGCACTGCTGTGAGCTGGTGCATGGAATGAAATGACGAATAAATGTTCCTAATTCCTGTTCCTGATCCCTGAGAGGGAGGACGAAATCCCCATTTTGTAGGTTTTAGTGTCTGATAATGCACATCTGAAAATTCTCCCCATACAACCGGCAAACTCATCGCCAACCCCCACCCCCATGGCACCCTATGGACGTGCTGTGCAGTTTATGCGTGTCTGTGGAGGAGTGTTTGAATGCTGCTCATATCATCTAAATACTTGGAACAAATTGTGAAGCCACTTCTGCCTGCTCAGCAAATCTCTGCTACATTAGGCTCACCTAACTGCCGACCTCTCTCTCTCTCATTAAATGGTTATGCCCTGCAGGCTGTGGCAGTTTATGTGGTGCTGTAGTTTGTAGTACGTCCTGGGTACGAGGTCAAACTGCAACCGTCAGGTCGTCAGCAACTAAACCGGCACCCCCACTTCAACCCTTGGGTTGTTGTGAGGAGGGTGTGTGGACACCCAGCAGGACTAAAAACAAAACCTGTCAAAGGGCGGATGAGTTCCTCTGTGAACCAACGGCCATCCATACCTGGAGAGGAAATAGGGACCACCAGGCACTCCCCCTACTGACACACAGTGATGACTCAACCGAGACCTGTTGAGGCATCAGCTGTGCTCCTACGACCTCCATAGGTTACGGAACTGATGATGATGATGATGTAGTTTGGAAAGTCGTCTTTTAGAGAGGAAGAACAGTGCACTCACACAGCACTTAAGACAAACCAATCACTCTGCTACCTAAAAGTTACCTATGAGTTACACTCATATCGGCCTACATGACCTTACCTTACTAAGCAACTTAAACTTTACTGTGCATGATTACTACGGCTTCAGATATGGATTGTTGTATGGTTTGGAGATGATGGCACTAATGAAAAGACAGGAGGTGGAGCTGGAGGTGGCAGAGTTGAAGATGCTAAGATCTTCATTGCGGGTGACGAAGAAGGACAGGATTAGGAATGAGTACATTAGAGGGACAGCTCAGGTTGGACGGTTTGGAGACAAAGCAAGACAGGCAAGATTGAGATGGCTTGGACATGTGCGGAGGAGAGATGCTGGGTATATTGGGAGAAGGACGCCGAGTATGGAGCTGCCAGGGAAGAGGAGAAGAGGAAGGCCAAAGAGGAGGTTTATGGATGTGGTGAGGCAGGACATGCAGGTGACTGGTGTGACAGAGGAAGATGCAGAGCACAGGAAGAGATGGAAACGGATGATCCGCTGTGGCGCCCCCTAACGGGAGCAGCCAAAAGTAGTAGTAGATAATTACGGCTACACTTTTGCATACCATTTACAACAAATCTAAAAAAAAAAAATTATTTTTTTTGCCGCAATCTCTCCCAGCGGAACAGGCTAATGTTTCATGTAAGCTGTTGGCATCGATGTCTGGAAGGAGCTGTATTGTACATCTCGAGAGAATCCATTCGACAATTCGGTCACTGATTTCACAATCCTGTTCATGTTAATTGATTTACTGTGGGGTAATTGTGTTAGTTCCATCTATAATCAGCTTACCGCTGCAGTGCAGCTGGATATATATACACACCTGTACAACAGGCTTATGTAACCCGTGTGCTGATGGAGGGAATCTCATTCATTTTATGCAATGGCATAAACCCCAGGACACATCGCCAGGTAATCTGGCCTACTGGAACCCTCATTGCATATGGAATAACCCCTGTGGTGTGTGTGTGTGTGCTCATGCAACAGCCATCCCCTGTACATATTAATTATAATGCAAATGGAAAACAATCTGAAACACACCGCTAGCTGCCATGCTCGGGATCAGCTCAGAATACTGTGTCTAAACTGTGTCTCCTCTCCCTGCTAGCCCCCCCCCCCCCGGCATCCCTTTCTCTCTCCCCTTCTCTTCCTACTCCCACTCTTGAATCAAAACTCTCGTTCATTTTCATCTCAGAGCATTTTCTCAGGCGCTGCATCAGAGGAGCCGATTAAACAGAGCCGTGGCGTACTGTGTCGGAGCCACCGCTTGTCCAATACGGCGCTTGTTTCTTCTCGGCAGGTTAATCATTTAGGCAGGGGAACAAAGTTAATGAGGCAACTTCTAATCAGGGGCTGTTTGGAGTTCTGACAACAGTATCGACTGCACTGCGGATGGGATAAGATATCGTCGGAGGGCAACTATGACCTACATAGCAAGGACAAGCAAGCGGCTCAGCAGCAGCAGCACAACACAGTGATCCCACAGCTCTCTAGGGCACATATTCTGTTGCAGACAACACAGTGGAAAGACACTCGCGCGCGTGTGTGTGTGTGTGTGTGTGTGTGGCAAATGTCCATGCATGCGTGTGTGTATTGTGTTTTTTATGCCTTTGCAAGCATAGCACTTCCGCCCACACAGTGCCCTTTGTCTTTACAGTCCCGAGCCTTGATCAACCAGCATGTGAACCCAGTTAGGGACCAGCTACATATAAAACACTATTACCGGCAGCCGTAGTGCAACACACGATCGACACGTTTTCAGCTAACAATTAGCTAATAAGTCAGTAAACTGGGTTTAGTCACCCAGCACCAGTACAGGTGAGGAAAAGGGAGGGCGTGGACTCGGTATGGCCGGAGTCTGCTAAATGTATAGTGTGAATGGTTTTAAAGCTTTTCGGTGTGTCGCAGGTCTATTGGGTGAGTGGGAGAAGATAAAATGAAGTGTTTTTCCAGCACTGCATCTCAACCACAGAGCCTGTTATGTATGAGCAGTCTGGTTTTACTTACACACACTGGCCTGATGATGAACAACAAGGTTTTCTTACACTAGAATGACTCGGGCATCAGACACAAAGCTAGCTAGCTAGCGAGCAAGTCAAGTCAATTTTATTTGTATAGCCCAATATCACAAATTTACCTTAAGGGGCTTTACAACAACACAACATCCTGTCTGTCTGTCTATCCATCCATCCATCCATCCATCCATACCAAGTCAATTTTATTTGTATAGCTCAATATTACAAATTACAAATTTTCCTCAAGGGGTTTTACAGCAACACAACATCCTGTCTGTCCATCTATCTATCTATCTATCTATCTATCTATCTATCTATCTATCTATCTATCTATCTATGAAATGCCATTTTTATACTGAATATACTGAATTTGAGATGGACAATAACAATGACCACAATCACATCTGTAACAACAACAATAATAGTAATAGTAATTCATAATAATACAACTACTGGCTTTATGACAAACATAGATCTTGTCAGTGTGGACCTTGGACCGTTCCGAATATTATTCATGACAGCTCTTGGATCAAAGGTGACTTGACTTGCCATTTAGGATAGAGGGAACAATTCTTTTCTTTGATTACTTCCAGGTCCTTGAAAGGTCACTGTGATGCAATGACATTTGAAATCGTCATCTGTGACCCCAGAAAGCAGGTTGTTGGGAAGCCATTAGGAGAGACCCCTGTGGTAGGGGAGACATTTAGCATGGCCATCAAGAGATAGCACTTGAGCTGCCCCTGATCTTTCCCTCAGCGTATTCCCTGACTCCAGCATCACACACACACACACACACACACACACACTGTAAACCCACCGTATGTCTGTGCACAGAAACAACCAGACGCACTGTCCCCTGGGTAATGAAAGAACATTGTTGAACTGTGGTTGCTGTAAAACCCAATTAGTGTGTGCGGTTTTATCAGCTCTCTGGGTGAGATCTACACACAAATAACCCCCTGCAAAAATTCCGAAGACTGCCCCCCGCTGGACAAACACAGTCATGCAGGCAGATTTTGGAGGCTAGTGGAAGAGATAACCACATAACCTCTATCTATCTATCTATCTATCTATCTATCTATCTATCTATCTATCTATCTATCTATCTATCTATCCATCTATGCTGGCCTTATGTGTTCTCCATGGCCAGCTGGAAAAAAAAGAAAGAAAGAAAAAAAGAGGAAATGAAACACTTTCCTATCTGTACTGGCCTACAGCTAATTCATAACACCACCTGCACAAAGCTTTGCTTCATAGCTAACAACCCACAAAACACTGAAAATCCCACACGGAGTCAAACGTTGGTCCACATCTGGAGCTGCAGCTTTGTAGCTCCGTTTCAGGTGATGCAGGAGGAACGTCTCCCTCTGTGCAGCGCATAATTAAACAAAGAGTATTGTGTAGCTAAGAAACGGAGCGGCGGCTGACGGCGTCACAAAACCAGCCTTATCCCCCTTTTCTTCAAACGCCTCCGTCTCCCACAGCCACATAAAAAGAGCGGAAGAGAGTGGCGGCAGTTGCTGAGCTGTTCAGGCGGTGGGCAGGCGCGCTGCGCGTGGCACCGCTCTGCCACAACTGTCAAATACAGCCGCTTCTCTTTCCCTGCGCCCCATCAGCCCCGCACCCCATCAGCCCCGCGCCCCATCAGCCCCGCGCCCTTTGATGGCATGGCTCACTGTCAAGACGCCGCGGCTCTCTTTCCCACATACTGCATGGATGGGAAAATAGCATGGCGCAAAAACATTTTAGCATTGTGATGTGCACAGAGAGAGAGGGAGACAGACAGAAAGAGAGTGAGTGTAAGCCTACGCCTGTGCTTTTAGGGCGAGTTGCTGTGTGTCTGTTGATACCTGCCTGCACACGCCGTGGCATTCAAGTGTGCGGCTGTGTGTGACACTGATTTAGACAATGATGTGATCAGTATAGATTACCTGATCAATTTAAATTTGCATTTATCATTTTCAGATAACTAATGTCATTTTAGTGACTTTTCCTCCGATAATATTGACCGTAGTCATGGCGGCGGCGGGGGGGGGGGGCACACTCAGGAGCTGAGGCGTAGACAGCCATCTAGTCAAGAGGACAAAGGGAGGGAGAGAAAAGGAAGAGAGAAGATGTTCCGAACACGCTCCATTGTTCGCCCTCCGGCCTCTGAATAACTGGCTCTGTGATAGCAGGGGTGGAAATCTGTATTTTTTATTTTTTATTTTTTTTTTTTTGCAACACATCTGAATGTGGCGGCAGCATAACAAGCCACATGAAAGCTCCCTCCTCCAGGAGACGTCTTTAAATGAGGAAGGGAGATCCTTTCATGCACGACTGCTCCCGTTAGCTTTACCTCCATTTCAGCATGAACCCCCCCTCCCATCTTCTCCTCCTCCTGTACGCAGTCAAAGAGCGCAAGAGCCCTTCATCAGAGCTCTCCGTTCTCTAATATGCGCTTTCTGTTGCATTAATGAAACAATGGCGGCTGTTGATCAATAGGAGAGAAACGCACTTTTGCTGTTAAATGGAGCCAGAATAGCCATTCTCTGCATGAGTCCGGCCTTTGAGGGGTAGTGACCCAAGCATCCCGACCCAGCTTCCTGAATTTTTAGTGAATTATACATGAGGGGAGGAGAGACAGAGAGAGAGAAAGGTGGGCGATAAGGAGAGACGGGGCAAAGAGCTTCTGTTTAAACAGCGGAGTGGTGACATGCGAGCGCGCTGCTGCCGAGGCTGACCTCTGACCCCGCCATGCCTTAGTGACAACCAGTGGTTAGCATTCTCCGCAGGCTTCCCCCAACAGTCAAGGTAATTGCCGCACGTTTTCCATCAGCACGGCACTACAACGCCGCTCCGTCGATACAACGCTCGGAAATGAATAGCGGGCGTACGTTGTTACGCCGCGCGCCTCCTAAAAACCCGCTGTTAACACAGACAAACCGAGGTTGCGCCTCCCGATAGCGCGCCCACAGTCGATCCACTCGTTTGAATGATTACGATAATCGGTTCATGGCTGACAACACTTCGTAAATGTGCGTGCTATTAATGCCGGCAATTACGGGGGCTAAATGCAAATAGGACTGCTGGTTAGAGACCCATTGATCTGAAGAGCACAGGACACAAGCAAGCCCAGAGGGTCTTGTTTGCCGCTGTTGTCTGACCCCGCTCCATGATTATCCTCTCTTGATGCTGCCCGAGCAACCCTGGAGGAAAGGTTTCCACGCGGCTCCGCCGTCTGAAGCGAGCCCTCGACCAGTTTAAGGAGCAGCCATTTTAGTGTGAAAACGGCTCCGTTCTGAGCCGACTCGGTTTTCTTGAATGGTAATGGCCGCCGCGCTACACCACTTCACCGCCAGCCTCTCGACAGCGCCTCGAGCTGTAGATCCCCCTCCCATGAGCCATCACTTCACCATCAGGCCAGCGCGTTGCACCTTCATTAATAGCCGCCACTCATGTCTGATTTAAATTCACGCGCGGGCTATCAATTAGGCAGCGCAAGGCCAGACCCGGTGTACTCAAGGGGAACGGAGAAAGGCATGGCGGACGGGCCAGAGTCAGGAGGACCAGACGCTCGACTGCAGGGAGGCGCCTCTCTCTTTGCCCTTCTGTCTCCTCCTTTAATTCTTCCACCACCCTCCAAAGCTATTCACCTGTTCAACTCTGTTGCTTTCCCTTCAGTCTGGCCACCATTACACTTCATTCATTATGGAGCAATATATTCCTCTCTACTTCCCATTGCCTCCCTCTCAATCACTGAAAAAGGAGGCCAGTAGAGACGAGGGGCTCTCTACGCTCACGCTAAGCACTTCTACTGCACCATAATGCTGGTTAAGACGTACAGGCTAATTTGATAAACATGAGGGCTTGTCTTCTTGGCTCAGTCTGGAACAAGAGACACACAGAAGTAGGAGACTCGCCACTAAGGAAGACCCACATATTCAGCCACATATCCCAAATGAAAATGAACAACGCCCTCACCTTTCTGACCTTAACACAACATTAGCCAATGTGTGTAACCCTAATATGCATCTTTTCCATTTCTGTTATTCATACCTCTTTCCACCTTTCCATCCAGCCCCTCCCTTGATGAGTTAATTTCTCTCCCAGCGCCTGTTGTCTAAGTGACCCCAGCGACCCAGGAGAATCTCCTAACAGGCTCCCCTTGCCCATCAGGATCGATCGGTCCACTGCACCCTGTCAGACGTGATCAATACATCATTCCTTCAGTAACGAGGGCCTGCTCGCCTGCTGCTTCTTCTTCTTCCTCCCCTGCATCACTTTACCTCCATTTTTTTTTATTATTTCTTGCAGACAATCGATCGAGGCAAACAGGCCCACTGTAAAACACACCACAATTAGAACAGCCTCTAATCTTCCCGTGGACTCCATTTCCTTCGCAAGAGCCAGCAAATAAACCTCCTGCAAAAATGATAATGAAATCTAATGGGATTGTGTGGAATTAAACCACTTAAACAACGAAGAGAGCCTTACCACACATCAGAACCAATATACAGACTGATGGAGGTATATATCAGCGGTCAATATGTTAGTTTTGCAAATGCTTAACAAGCCTGAGGAGCAATTTGCCTGCATGGCATTGCATCAATTGGCCCAGACACTTTCAACAGGTGATAGGGTGGAATATATAAATTATATATATATATACACTACCGTTCAAAAGTTTGGGATCACATTGAAATGTCCATATTTTTGAAGGAAAAACACTGTACTGTTCAATGAAGATAACTTTAAACTAGTCTTAACTTTAAAGAAATACACTCTATACATTGCTAATGTGGTAAATGACTATTCTAGCTGCAAATGTCTGGTTTTTGGTGCAATATCTACATAGGTGTATAGAGGCCCATTTCAAGCAACTATCACTCCAGTGTTCTAATGGTACAATGTGTTTGCTCATTGGCTCAGAAGGCTAATTGATGATTAGAAAACCCTTGTGCAATCATGTTCACACATCTGAAAACAGTTTAGCTCGTTACAGAAGCTACAAAACTGACCTTCCTTTGAGCAGATTGAGTTTCTGGAGCATCACATTTGTGGGGTCAATTAAACGCTCAAAATGGCCAGAAAAAGAGAACTTTCATCTGAAACTCGACAGTCTATTCTTGTTCTTAGAAATGAAGGCTATTCCATGCGAGAAATTGCTAAGAAATTGAAGATTTCCTACACCGGTGTGTACTACTCCCTTCAGAGGACGGCACAAACAGGCTCTAACCAGAGTAGAAAAAGAAGTGGGAGGCCGCGTTGCACAACTGAGCAAGAAGATAAGTACATTAGAGTCTCTAGTTTGAGAAACAGACGCCTCACAGGTCCCCAACTGGCATCTTCATTAAATAGTACCCGCAAAACACCAGTGTCAACATCTACAGTGAAGAGGCGGCTGCGGGATTCTGGGCTTCAGGGCAGAGTGGCAAAGAAAAAGCCATATCTGAGACTGACCAATAAAAGAAAAAGATTAAGATGGGCAAAAGAACACAGACATTGGACAGAGGAAGACTGGAAAAAAGTGTTGTGGACGGATGAATCCAAGTTTGAGGTGTTTGGATCACAAAGAAGAATGTTTGTGAGACGCAGAACAAATGAAAAGATGCTGGAAGAATGCCTGACGCCATCTGTTAAGCATGGTGGAGGTAATGTGATGGTCTGGGGTTGCTTTGGTGCTGGTAAGGTGGGAGATTTGTACAGGGTAAAAGGGATTCTGAATAAGGAAGGCTATCACTCCATTTTGCAACGCCATGCCATACCCAGTGGACAGCGCTTGATTGGAGCCAATTTCATCCTACAACAGGACAATGACCCTAAACACACCTCCAAATTGTGCAAGAACTATTTAGAGCAGAAGCAGGCAGCTGGTATTCTATCGGTAATGGAGTGGCCAGCGCAGTCACCAGATCTGAACCCCATTGAGCTGTTGTGGGAGCAGCTTGACCATATGGTACGCAAGAAGTGCCCATCCAACCAATCCAACTTGTGGGAGCTGCTTCTGGAAGCGTGGGGTGCAATTTCTCCAGATTACCTCAACAAATTAACAGCTAGAATGCCAAAGGTCTGCAATGCTGTAATTGCTGCAAATGGAGGATTCTTTGACGAAAGCAAAGTTTGATGTAAAAAAAAATCTTATTTCAAATACAAATCATTATTTCTAACCTTGTCAATGTCTTGACTCTATTTTCTATTCATTTCACAACATATGGTGGTGAATAAGTGTGACTTCTCATGGAAAACACAAAATTGTTTGGGTGATCCCAAACTTTTGAACGGTAGTGTATATATATATATGTTGACAGCTGATGATTGCTTATGGCATGAGACAGGCTTGTACTGTCTCATAAAGAATTTACTTGACTCACTGGATTATATATATATTTTTTTTTTCGTTGACTGGATTGTGTAATACAAAACCATCTTTTGTCCACCTTTTTGTCGTGAAGTAGAAGCTCACGTGTACAGAAATACGCACACACGTACGTACACATGTACGTACACTCATGCAAATGTGAAAAGTCACATCAGAGAAAAGGATCAGCCGCTCGAGCGAGCACGGCTGAGTTTCAGATGTATTCTCATTACAGTAGATTGGACCCGGCAGAGAAAATGCATTTCTTTCCGTAAGATTAAGCGCAATAGGATGACACGCTCTACGGTAAAATAATTCAGTAATGAACTCTCACCATGATTAGGGCCAATCTGGTTGGCGGAAACAGTGACGATATATTTAATACTGAGATGTCTTCTTCTCTTTTTTTTTTTCAAATCCAAGAGCTGTAATGAAACAATATTCCTTTGTCTCTCTCTTTAACATGCATCAGTTCCTCACACAGAGACTAAAACCGGCTTCGGCTATGAGAAAACAATATTCACTTCTGTGATGTCATCAAATTATCAGCTGGTTTACGGAGAGACAAAAATAGACAAGGAGCTAATTTGATTATTGAGCTACAGACTTAACACGCCCGTATGATTCGGCCTTGATATGAGGAGCAGGGCGAGAAGGCAGTGCTGGCGATGTGCGGAGGAGCCCAGGCCTTCGCTGGGTGCAGGCGGTCTGCAGGGCAGCTGAGTGGAACTGTAACAGGAGTAATTAGTAAATCAGGCCCCCGAGCTCCCGGTGAAATCCCCGCCTTTGAAGGAGGGAGCTCAGACCGACCGGGGGCCCCTCTGATGTGTGTTTGTGAATCTTCCAAGGGAGCGGGAGCCGCTAACGAGGCCTCATCTATTACCATTTGCGATGTAATTAGCATCGTTGGAGAGAGTGGAGCAGTGCCAGGCTAGAGTGGCTCAAGCTGGGCTCTGTGTGGCTCGGTGTCCCACCGGGCAGCAACAGCAGGAGGACGAGGTGAGCAAGTGGAAGCGGAGTCCCCGGAGAGCAGACAGTGCCTCAGCAGCCCTGACCAGCGGGCCAAGCAGACACATGGCCACCATGCTGGAGCAGAGAGCTGCGACTATGGCGGGTAACATCAGGCTCTTTGTCTGTGAGGAGAGGGGCCTCAAAATGAACATATGCACTATTTTCTCAGCCCTATTTTTTGATCATCTTTTGAAATACCTCCGTGATTGGGCATTACGGCGGGCAACAGCACCGTGTTTAACACAGCAATCCAGTAATATCGTACCAGGTGTAAAGGCGTTAATCGATGGCAGAGCACTTACTGGAAGGTTTCAATATTGTCTCGCTGAGCCATGTTTGTAAAGACCACAGGGGGCTCACACGTGCAATGGATCTGCCTGTGCTGCGATTAAAGTGAATGAATCACAATTTTCAATACTGTCTCGACATACACTCACCGGCCACTTTATTAGGTACACCTTGCTAGTACCGGATTGGACCCCCTTTTGCCTTCAGAACTGCCTTAATCCTTCGTGGCCTAGATTCAACAAGGTACTGGAAACATTCCTCAGAGAGTTTGGTCCATATTGACATGATAGCATCACGCAGTTGCTGCAGATTTGTCGGCTGCACATCCATGATGCGAATCTCCCGGTCCACCACATCCCAAAGGTGCTCTATTGGATTGAGATCTGGTGACTGTGGAGGCCATTTGAGTACAGTGAACTCATTGTCATGTTCAAGAAACCAGTCTGAGATGATTCGAGCTTCATGACATGGCGCGTTATCCTGCTGGAAGTAGCCATCAGAAGATGGGAACACTGTGGTCATAAAGGGATGGACATGGTCAGCAACAATACTCAGGTAGGCTGTGGCGTTGACACGATGCTCAATTGGTACTAAGGGGCCCAAAGTGTGCCAAGAAAATATCCCCCACACCATTACACCACCACCACCAGCCTGAACCGTTGATACAAGGCAGGATGGATCCATGCTTTCATGTTGTTGACGCCAAATTCTGACCCTACCATCCGAATGTCGCAGCAGAAATCGAGACTCATCAGACCAGGCAACGTTTTTCCAATCTTCTATTGTCCAATTTTGGTGAGCCTGTGCGAACTGTAGCCTCAGTTTCCTGTTCTTAGCTGACAGGAGTGGCACCCGGTGTGGTCTTCTGCTGCTGTAGCCCATCTGCCTCAAGGTTCAACGTGTTGTGCGTTCAGAGATGCTCTTCTGCATACCTCGGTTGTAATGAGTGGTTATTTGAGTTACTGTTGCCTTTCTATCAGCTCGAACCAGTCTGGCCATTCTCCTCTGACCTCTGGCATCAACAAGGCATTTTCGCCCACAGAACTGCCGCTCACTAGATATTTTCTCTTTTTCGGACCATTCTCTGTAAACCCTAGAGATGGTTGTGCGTGAAAATCCCAGTAGATCAGCAGTTTCTGAAATACTCAGACCAGCCCGTCTGGCACCAACAACCATGCCACGTTCAAAGTCACTTAAATCACCTTTCTTCCCCATTCTGATGCTCGGTTTGAACTGCAGCAGATCGTCTTGACCATGTCTACATGCCTAAATGCATTGAGTTGCTGCCATGTGATTGGCTGATTAGAAATTTGCGTTAACGAGCAGTTGGACAGGTGTGCCTAATAAAGTGGCCGGTGAGTGTATTTTGTAGGGATAACGCTTCAGACCGAGCAGTCTTTTTGCCGAAATTGTGCAGTAAACTGTCTCCTATTGACGTCACTGGCGGACTGGTTTGCTGCCACCTTCGGTAGGCCACATCAATATGAGCAGCATTTCAGAGACACACAGAAGGCTGCTCAGGAGCTGTACTGTAACTGTAACGCTGAAACCCGCCCAAACGACAACACGACAACAGTCTATAAACCAATTCATTTACAGTTTAGGGATCTGCGGCCCACGTGGGTGCTGAGAAGACAGAAGTAGGAACATCTGTGCGAATGTTCCTCCACGAAAAAATACACTTCGGTATTTGCTCAAATTTGACACAGATTTTAGCAATTCCATCATGTATAGCGGGCGACACGGTGGCACAGTGGTTAGCGCGGTCACCTCACAGAAAGAAGGTCCTGGGTTGGAGCCCCGGGATAGTTTAACCTTGGGGGTCGTCCCGGGTGGTCCTCTGTTTGGAGTTTGCATGTTTTCCCCGTGTCTGCGTGGGTTTCCTCCTGGGGCTCCGGTTTCCTCCCACAGTCCAAAGGTCAGGTGAATTAGCTGTACTAAATTGTCCCTAGGTGTGAATGTGTGTGTGTGTGTTGGCCCTGTGATGGCCTGGCGGCCTGTCCAGGGTGTCTCCCCACCTGCCACCCATTGACTGCTGGGATAGGCTCCAGCATCCCCGCGACCCTGAGAGCAGGATAAGCGGTTTGGATAATGGATGGATCAAGTGTAGCTAGTTTGCTGTCTCCCTGTTAAGAATAAGACGAACGTTATTTAACTTTCACTTTCCCGAGTGTGGTGAGGTGCTGGCTGCTGGCCTGCCATTTTTTCGAACAAAATGAAGCCACGCTTTTTTAGCACTTGCTGCAGTCCACGATGGCACAGGGCTCTACTTAAGACCTGTGTGCTCACTACTCTTACTGCTCTTCCCACAAAACAACAACAAAATGTATTGCTTTGGGCAGCGTCGCCCAGTCTAGAAAGAGCACCGGTGTGTAGCTCAGGAGACGGGAAGACATGCACGCATTCAACTCGCATGACTACAGGAGCAGCCGTGCAGACAGATAGCCAGGTCCTGGTACACTGACACGGACACTTGCACGAGTACAATTTCTTTAAGAACCGATAAGCAGAATCGATATTAATGATTACATTGGAACTGGAATTTTGGAACCGGTTCTAACTTGGAACCGGTTCTCGATGCCCAACCCTACCCCTCGGCGAAACCAAACGTAGCATTTCCAGTAGGTGAGAATGCATCCGATATGTAACCTGATTCTCCAGACACTGGCCCAAGTTCATATGAGAAAACGGTTCCTGACGCAGTTCAACGACCTTCCAGCCCCCTCAATCGCACATGGCCCTTTAAGCGTCTCTTTTGTGGGTGTGCGTTTCGAGCACGCTGTGCCGAGGAGATGGGGGGTCTGGTGTGACAGATTAGGGGGTGTTCTTAGAGGCGCCTGATCTTTACCTCTCAGGTCGTAGTGGGGTCAGGTCAGGTGTGGCTCTCGCTCCGTTAACTGTTTTAGCTGACCTTTAACCTCGGAGGGTTCGGGCCCCTGAGTGCCCGCGAAGGCCGCTGGGGTCATGACTGTTTTCCCTGAACATCAACAGTGATTCAGTGGAAGCAAATGAGCCATTAGTCTTCATCAGGGCTGACCCCTACAAACATATCAGTGACACGGTACCTCTCAGAGGAATTCGATACCACGTGGTGGAGAAATAGACACCTGCTGCACGCCACTCCTTTCTTCTCGGCTCCCTTGCCGTAACTTGGCACATCAACACGACTGAGTCTCAAAGACAACTCTTGAAACCTAAACAGGCTAAAACATGGACCTTGCGCACTGCTGTCACCTCTCCGGAGAACGGCGGTGTAACTAGATAGGGCATTAGCGGCCTCTTAAGTAGGGGCAGGTTCTCCGAGTTGCACAAGTCTCATCAACAACGCCCCCCCCCCTTCTTCCAAGGGAAGCTGTCGCACCAGGGCATTAAGCAGAACTGCTTGCATCAGTATGCAGCCTGAAGACAGTGAATCAATAGTGCTTGGAAGACTAGCTGCCTCCTCTGTCACAACCCAACTATTAATGAGCAGGAACCAGGGCCTTTCCACTCCCCTTGTGGCCAAACACTAAATTACCAGCCGTGAATCAACACGGCATTTTATAGCGACCTGCGAATGAGACTGGCCAAGTTCGCCAGGCCAGCCAGACCTCGTATAAGCAGGAGGATAATAAGGTGGATGGAGATCTGGACCTGAGGAATCCAATAACCGCGTAAACAAATATACACAAAAAAAAAAAACATTGCGAAGGTTATTGTATAGAGGGGAAAAGTCATTTTCTGTTCTCAGAGTGTTATTTGGTGGTGCATGTACGTGAGTGTGTGTCAGTGTGAGCTGGGATCAATGATAGACTTGTGTTATGGCCTCATATAAATGCCACGGCAAACACCAGCCGTGGCACCTCTACTCAACACACAACTGCACAGGGGATAAAAAAAAATAACCCACATACAGAGGTGGAAAAACAAGGAGCGATGGAGTGATATAATAACAGGCCACATAAATCAGAGGCATGGTGAAATAATAAATAGGTAAACAAATGCTAAAGCTGGAGGGGGAAAAGGCTTTTAAACACTTAAGTGCAACGGCGAGAGAAGCGGCGGGATGACCTCTAATGGGAGAGGGGGAAGCGGATGAGTGGTAAAAGCCTGATAAAATAAAGAGACCGTAACCTCACTCCGCTTAGCCATCAGACATATCCATGCTTTGGGGCTGTGTGCAAGCAATATCACCAGGATGCTGCACTTTGCCGTACCGCCGCAGCTGTTTCTAGGCCCCCTTACCGTCTCTGTGCACACTAACACAAATGCTTTCAAACCCTAAATGATAATGTGAGAAGGAAGGGAAAAAAACGACAAGATTTTCCTTGAAAACAAACACACAGAAATATTCATCCTGCAGAGAATGTCTCTGCAACTTGCGATTCTCACCAGCGCCGTATACCAACACGAGGGGGTAAAGAGCAAAGTTTTTACAAAAACTCGCCGGAGTTTGTTGTAAAACTAACACGGCGGAAATGGTTGTTGGAATTTGTTCAGTCCCGCAATGTTCATAATGCTTTTGGCATCACAGTCTGTCAGAGGGCCAGCCGTAGAGCTCGCCTTACACTTACACCTCGCTCCAAAATAAAAAAAAAAAAACTAAAAAAAAACTTGAGACTATTACAGGAGGCATTGTCTCCACTGTGTCAGGCAATCAAATGGATTGGCTTACGGGAATCCAGGCAGCCAGTTTCTGAGTCTCTGCCAAATAGAGGCGTTCGAATGAAATAAGAGCCGGTACTCGCCTGATTTAATGGGTGTGTTGACTTTGAGTATGGGGTCTTACGGCTCTGCTGAGCTTTACCTTTTTGATAGAGAGCACGGCCGTCCGTAGTTCATTGTGCTTTTGACAGTATGTCGGTCTCCGTCAAACCTTAAAGGCTTCAAAACAGGTACCCCACTAAAAGTGCCTTGGGACCCCACTGTTCACCCTTCTTCCATCTCAACAGTGACAGTCCACCACTGAGGGAGACAGTGTAATTTCACTGCTGGCTGATGTCCACTCAGCTGGAGTGATGAGAGGGCTGGCCCTCGCATGCACCTGTGGACATACATGTGCATAGACAGACACATACATGTGTGCTGGTGTAAAAGACACACACACACAGACACACACACACACACACACACACACACAAATGATACTAACACACTAAACTCACAGCAAGGTCGGCTGTGTTGACAGGCCCATTAACTGGTCTCTGTCTGCCATCTCGGTCTTGCGTTTCACATCCACCAATTCTAGTGAAATATAAAGGCCCGCGGTGTCCCACTGTATGCTCCAGTGCACCACAGCCCCTCCCAAGCCCCGTGTAATCCAACACACGCCGTCCCCAGCCCACACCACGGCCCCCCTCTTCATTATCACGCTGAAGACACAACTGTTTAAGCGTAATGGGTTGCCACTCTACCTGCTATCAGGTGCTTCTCAAGGTAAAGGTTGATGAGAATATGTATGGACCTCTCAAAGCCATGCAGAGGCAGCGAGTGAGACATGAGAGATGGGGGGCCCCTCGGGGACT
Organism: Lampris incognitus; assembly: GCF_029633865.1. Taxonomy (NCBI): domain Eukaryota; kingdom Metazoa; phylum Chordata; class Actinopteri; order Lampriformes; family Lampridae; genus Lampris; species Lampris incognitus. Next base: position 15,180,949 of record NC_079217.1, on the reverse strand, counting down.
GGGGAGGCTCCCTCTCTGACGGAACCTGATGAAGACAAATAGGCAGGCCCAATAAGGCCTCTCTGTGGTTAGGTATCACCTACGGTTAAGGGCGGGGGGGGGGGGGGGGTTGGATTTGGTTGGATGACTGACGTCCATCGTAATTGTTGACCTGCAGGGTTAGAAGTTATATGGCAGTGAGGGGTAGGGAAGGGGGGGGGGCTCTCTGGTGTCTGCCTAACGCTGCTGTCAATCTATCCTGAGCAGGATCAGAGGTCACACGATCGGTGAGGGGAGAGTTTAAAGCATAGGATGTACCTCTTTGACATCCACGTATCTAAGCAGCCTTTCTGCTCCCGAGACAGTGTGAGAAATGACGCGTCAACGCAACATCAATACACAACATCACAGAGCCCTATTGTCCAACAGTGTGCACTAAGAATAGGGGGACACAACCGAAATCCAATGAACCCACCAACGCTTGTCAAGAGAGAGAATAATTGTATTTGGAGAAGGAAAAACAGAGGCTACGGGATGAAAATAACCAAAGGAAGGACACATTTTGTGTTTTGTTTGCTTTTCTGGGGTCTGCCTGGCTAATCCAGCAATTAAATATTGTACATCGCCCTCATGGTGAAGCAGAGAGAGAGAGAGAGAGAGAGAGAGAGAGAGAGAGAGAGAGCTCTTGTTGAACACTGGTTTGAGTCTGAACATTGCCCTTTCTGCTCAGTACTGCAGCAGTAGCTGGAAGGAAATCGATCCCACACCGAAATTAATATTTAATTACAGAACCTCAGACCTTCTTAGTCAAGGCCCCCATCCGCCGCAAAGCAAACACGGGTGGAACAAAGGAAGAGGGTTGATGGGCAAGGGTTGAGGCCAAGTACACTTTAAACTAGCCGCCTATCTCTTTATTGTCGACGCCGGCACACACAGTAAAGCACAAGGGTGAACAGACACACATCGGTTTCCATATGAAAAGCGTCATCACACAGACATGGACACAGACACACACACACACACACACAGACACACACACAGATAAACATACTGCCTGCCACAAAGGTTGGTCTAGACTGAAGTGGATCAAGCTGGCATTGTCTGCCAAGAAGATGTACTGTATGTCCGAGACTCCACCTCTTCATCGGTCAAACACCATCGCCCAACTAAAAAAAAAAAAAAAAAATCATGCACCCAGCCCCGCCTTATTATCTGCTGAGAACAAGGTCTGCCTTAATGGATGGCCCACAGAACAACAGTAATCCTGCAGAAAGGAATGCCAACATGTCTCTCCAGTCCGCATCACTGAAGCGACACTACAAAAGAGGACGTGAATAGGGAAGGATCTGGCATTTGCGCCGCCACCGGCGAGCTTCCTCCTCACGGTGTTGTGCGCGACGGGCTTTCTTTCACCAGTGACTGACACGGCCACTCATGCCGGCCTCTGACTGGGGAAGACCGAGACACAGACAGCCATGTAGGGAATCCATGCAAGAAGCGGTTTGTAGACCCTGTTATTTGCAACCTAGGCAACAGATGGAAATGCATTTATTGCAGCGTGTCACTGCGGAGACAAAACTAATGGTGGGGTGTTGGGTCCAGACCTGTCGTTGGCTTGTGAATCACGGAGACCTTGCGTTAATACGCAAGGGGATACCCAGAAATTCTTGCCTTGTTTTACAAGACGGCTGTGCTTTAAGAAAGCAAGTGGGAGATTTACTTTTTGCCTAGATTCTTTTACACTTGTACTCACAACATCGTACTCCCCATTGTTGCTACTGAGCCCTTGGAATCCACACGGAGGCGTTACACAGTAGGCCGCTTGACAGGCGTTTACTCCCCTCGTGGAAGAGGTATAAAGCGGCCCTGTGTTTATCGCCGAAATAATGGAACAAAAGAAAAATGAGACAGACAGCAAACCCGTTTGAATCAAAAAAGGCTTTGGGGGACTTTATCTGGCGACTCCATGCGGGAACGATAACGAACATCTTGGATCCAAAAGCCAAACCATTCATCTTAACCCCGGCCCGCCTGACAAAACTCATAATCCCCGTAACACTCCCGACCCACCACTAGACAGACAGCAGGGGAAAATGACACTTTGAAGGCACAGACTGAGGCAAAACAAAGCCCCCGTCCCTTCCCACGTCTCCTTTGGACTTGGCATGATAATTTAACATTCCCTCTACAAAACTACCCATCTGCTAGCCTCCATTGATTCTCCCCTTTTACCAAATCCTCACCTTTACTCCTTTGAGCTTCTGTCGCTTCCTTCACCCATCTATACACCAACCCCCCCGCTCGCCCGCCTTTCTCTTTCATACACCCCTTTGCTCTACTTTATACCGGCCCTTCAATCAGACTAATTCCTTCTCCCTAGTGATGGATCATTTCATTCAGTCCTCCTTTCTTAATTCCCCCGCTTCTCCGGCTATACTCGCCCCAACATCTCCTCTCTCTTCACACACGCTCTATCCATCATTGTGGAAAGCCTGCTCCGAGCCTCCCTACGCCCGACCCATCCTCCTCTCGTCCACCCCCCCCTTCTCCATCCCAAACCAGTCATCAGGGTGAGCGATGGTGAAGGTTAGATGGGTCCATTTGCACCCCTGGCCCTCCCCGCCTGCCCCAGGTGACAGTACTAAATACTGCTGTCTCAAGGGGAGTGAATAGTCTTTCCATTTATTTCAGAGAGGACCCTGTTTTTGTGCAATATGGGAAAGCGTGCGTATGCGTGTGTGTGTGTGTTTGTGTGTGTGTGGTTGGTATGTATTTTGCTGTATCACCGGTGTCTTGTGGACATGTATAAAAGTGATCTTGGTGCTTCACATGGTTTACTGAAGTTGGAAGGCTCAGGGCTCTTTCATGTGTTGACTGAGTTCTTCTTAACGGCAGCAAATCCCCTCAGATTTGTTCAAAGCCTCTTGCATAATTAAAAAAAAAATGAAAAGAAATATAGATGATCGCTACCACTATTATTTTTTTTCCAGTATTTTTTTTTTTGGGGGGGGATCCCCCCCCTTTTCTCTTCGCAATTGTATCCGGCCAATTACTCCACTCTTCCGAGCCGCCCCAGTCTCTGCTCTACCCCCTCTGCCGATCCGGGGAGGGCTGCAGATTACCACATGCCTCCTCCAATACATGTGGAGTCGCCAGCTGCTTCTTTTCGCCGGACAGTGAGGAGTTTCACCAGGGGGACGTAGCGCGTGGGAGGATCATGCTATTCCCCCCAGTTCCCCCTCCACAACTGGCACCCCAAGCGACCAGAGGAGGCGCTAGTGCAGCGACCAGGACGCATACCCACATCCGGCTTCCCACCCGCAGACACAGCCAATTGTGTCTGTAGGGATGCCCGACCAAGCTGGAGGTAACATGGGGATTCGGACCGCCGAGCCCCGTGTTGGTAGGCAACGGAACAGACCACTATGCCACCTGGACGCCCGCCACCACTATTCTACAACCACATTTAACTCCTGAAGAAGTAGATCCATTATAAACAGCTGATCTGATACCAATGGCATGGTTCTGTTAACAGGCTTATGTAGTATTGTGTGTGTATGGATGCAACAGAACACATTCCGGTCGGCCTCTCCCACTTCAGTAACACAACTGTTTGTGAAAGAGTCATCGCACAACAAATGGAACAAATTGGCATGAGTTTGAAAAGGGTACTCATGGTGAAGAAAATTAAAAATACAAAGGTCAGAGTAGAGAAAGAAAGAAAGTTAGACTATACTAAAAAATACAAATACGGGTAGAAGAAAAGGAAATCAGCAACAACGAGAAACGGAAAGCGACCGAAACAGTCCTAACAGCACGCCGGTGGATCTGATTAAGTGTCAGAGGGAAGATGGCGGACGGGGCTAAGTGACTCAATGGGTGAGTAAGTGAATAAATAAAGAAGAGAAGACCGCCGTGGCCGCCTGCCACAGCGCCGCGCTATTTGAGCAGCCTCGTGTGTACACAAGCCCAGTTGCTAGGGGCCGACTTTCCACACAAGGCGCAATTACTAGGCTGGGGTTGTACGTCGGCGAGCTAATTAGAGCTTGGCGAGTGCCGGCCCGGTAGCCTGGAAGATGAGCTGAGTCACCTGGGATGGAGATAAAGGCGAAAGCCTATGGTTTCACGCTGAAGCCCCCCCTCACAGTGACGGCCTGTTTATGTCGAAGACTGTAAACTCGTAATGGCACCTAGTGGAGGGAATCAATGTGGCGGAGATAAATAGTTGTAGAGAGAATCTAACTGCTCCTTTCTCTCTCTCTTTCTCCCGTGCTTACTCTTTACTTCTTCACTCACATAAAAACAGTGCACTGATACAGACATACGTTAACAGACAAAGATACAGACCCAGAGAAACACCCACGAAGGATGCACGCACACTCACTCACACACACACTCACACACACACACACACACGAATGCCCGGCACTCCCCTGTGTGACACACCCAGATGTCAGCTCTCTGGACCCATGCTAATCCAGGCCCACTATGTCCCGCCTTACCCCCACTGGAGTAACCCAATAACCCTGTGTGTACTTAAACAGCAGTGTTGGCAGGCCTCCTCCGGTCCCAGCCCTGCTCTGCTGCCAACACACACACACCACACACACACAGGGATTTATTTCAACAGTCTTCAGCAGAACCCAACTCTCTCTGACTGTCGCGGTTAAAATAAACATTCTCCGCGACTCGACGCAACTCACTGCAATATCTACTCAAAGAACGGGCGTCGGGGGGGGGGGGAATGAAAGTAAGGACTGATGATTACCCTTCTCCCAGAAGACATTATTGGGCAGTATATCATAATTAATTGAATTGTGGTCTTATTGGTACATGAGGGTTTCTTGGCTGTGTGCTTCCTCATTAGCTTTCAGATTCTGGTCCTAACCTAATGAACAATAATAATACCAGGGAGCAGAAATATGTTAGGGAGATGAAGCCTGATGGCCTCTGCTGGTAATTGGGCTCCCTAGCACTCATTAAAAGTGGAAGGCAATGAAAAAGCAATAACACTTTCAAAGTGCCGTCACAGAAAAAAAATGCCGCACTTTCCTTTTTGAAAATGCATGAGGAGTGAAGCCCTGCCTATTAGCTGAACGAGTGCCCAGGGCAAAGTAAACACTGGCCGGTCCACACACACTGTCTGATGGGTAAACACTCTCTGATGTGTTTACTGCCAGACTTTGGATAAGTTGCGTAAGGGCAGGCGGGAGAACGGCAGAACTTTGTTAAAGTGATGGAGCTAACTATTATAGCAGTCAGGCAATTCAAGATCTACAGTGCTATATAACTATATAACTATATATATATATATATATATATATATATATATAGTTATAGTTATATATATATATACATATATATATATCTCAACCCAGTAGCATGCCAAAGTGTGTAACACACCTGCTGGTCCAACGTGTCAGTGTCATGGTTTGCGTCGCTCAGGTGTGAAAAGTACACCCATGTATGAAGGTGCAGTGCCAGCAGGGGGCGATGATTAAGAGGTGAAGGCAGGTTAGGGTTCGGGTTGGGTTAGGTTAGGGTTAGGGTTACTGTTAGGGGAGGGATTTTGGAAAATGCTGTAATGCTTCATTTCCTCCGTGGGGGAGTTGCTGGCACTGAGTTAATCATCGCCCCCTGCTGGCACTGCACCTTCATACATGCGTGTACTTTTTACAGCTGAGCGAGGCAAACCGTGACACTGACGCATTGGACCGGTGGGTGTATTGGCATGATACTGGGCTGATATATATGTATACATATATATGAAACACCATTTTGCTGCTTCCACACAGTATGGTCAGGTCAAAAAAGGCTTCCTGTAGGTAAGTAGGGGCAAAGGTTCTGTGTGTGTGTGTGTGGGGGGGGGGGGGAGTTGTTTGTATGTCTCGACATGTGTGATTACGTGTCTATGTGCGTGTGTAATCTTATGCACAGGTGGATCTCTTTGCCAGGCTCCACACATGGGGATTTTCAGCTCTATTCATTACCCAATCTCCCTCAACAGTGTTGCTCATCCCTGTTTGTTTTCTGAGCAGTCAACACCGAGAATCTGTCGTGCTGCCGAATATTCAAATAAACAATTACTGCAGACCAGCTCAGGCAACCATGTCAGGAATGCAATTTCTCTGCACTGTGTTTCAGCTTGCCCCTTCACAAAGTCTGAAGCTTTCAAGCTGTGAAGGGAGAGGACGTAAGCCGAGGGTGACACACGAGTCATCCTGAGGTCTCAGTCCGCTGTAGTACACCGCCTGTTCCTGACAGGCCAAGCAAGAAGTCGGCGAAGAGTTCCACAGCAGTTAGACTTGGGAAGACACAACCTGTCTTTCCAGCTCTTACACGCCACCCTCCTCGCTTGCTCCATTAATCTAGAGAGAGGCGAGCGCTCTAAAGCTGGAGGAAACCTGAGTAAGGCTTAAAGGTGGGGGATTCAACACTACTTTTTGGGAGTCTAACGGTAGAAAGCTGAGGCGGGCTGGCAGAAATGACAAGGCAGTGCGTTTAAACTACCTGCTTTCGTGTGGGACGACAATTCTTCTGGCGCCAAGGAGAATAAAAGGGAGGAAGGTGATGGGGGGGGGGCACTGACCAGTTTGTTACTATGGGTGTCTCTCCCCTCCACCGAGGGTAGGGGGGCTGTTGGAGGGTGAGAGGGGACAGGTTAACGCCGCTGATTTTTTGGTTGTTAATTTTTCGAAAGTGTCTGTTTATTCTATATTTGTTTATTCTACTGCGCCACAGAATAAGGGCCCCGGCTGAAATGGGGGCAAGGGCGGTGAAACTCGTCTTCCAAGCAACCACTCATCTGCGGAGACGCGTCAACCACGGGTAAAACCATTACGTGGTGTGAGCATTGCAGCTTTGCAGTCGGGCTAACCCCAACGCCTAGACGTCTCCTCGCTCCCTCTCCTGCATGTGCTCATTTACTTTGCTCTGTGAAGGCTCCCCGGGGAGTGCTCTGCGGCGTGTCTTCATCTGCAGGGCTGTGATCTTCGGAGGAGAGACAGCTACTGAGGGCATCTTAAAGCACATGTAACATTTACATCATAAGAACACACACACACACACACACACACGTTAATGTGCACACTCCAAATCAAAAGGCACGTGTATACCAGCTTGACGATCCTCTGTCAGAAGTACAGACTGGGAGGAGGCCGGCTCACAGACGCACACGGCTCCGCTTAAACAGAGGACGTCAGGTTGTTTGAGCGTCCAGAGAGACAGGAGATGGCCACCAAAGACCCCACACAACTCCCTCTGACATCTCCGATGCTCACAACAGAGCAGATGAAACATCCCGTGTTTATAAACACTCACTTCCTCCCTATCTCCCTCCCCCTCACCACTTGTGTTTCCTGTTTATGTCATCAAGTGGAGGAGAGTGGGAAAATGGCTCAACTGGACGACGGCATGGCGACAGACCGTACATATTTTGTGACTAGAATTTTTTTCCCCATCGCACTACAGGCCTTTACACACTGGGGACATGACAAATAAACAACGCTGTGATATAGTCACCCGCAAATATTTCGCATCGTCCCATTCATACCGGCAGCGGTACAAATACACAACAGAAACACAAATGTGCGACCGGATTTGCCTGTAGATTCGTCAAAACAGAAAACACTGCACCCGGCAGCATTAATGATGATCGGCTCAGTTTGCAGTGAGACCGAGAGCACATCTTCTTGAGACGAACCTAAATCCAAATCTTTTCTCGCAGGTTGTCCACAAAAAGAGCAACTTGTTAAGTGACTGGACACGGTCCCACTCCTGGTGCAGGCATGTGCAGGCATGCATGTGCAGGAGCTGGGAGAAATAACTGGAGCTGGTCCCCGGTGCTGCACGGCGGCTGCCCACTGCTCCTAGCTACACAGCTAGGATGGGTAAAATACAGGGTAAATTCTATTTGTATGTACAAAATGACGAATGAAGAGTATTCTACTCTATTCTATTCTATTCTATTCTATATAGCCTGTTGAGTTTTGTTATCTTGTCTATTCTCTTATTGAAAGTTATTATTCTCTCATCATCATTCATATTTAGGCTACAATAAGGCAATGTTTAGGTTACGTGAACGCCCTGCACAGCTCAGTGTGAAACACAAATAATCAACAGGTCCGCTATTGTCATGAGGAGTTGTGACGCGACATCCGTTCTGCACAACATGACTGGTTGATGTCTTTATTCGCGGTGCAAAAGCTCAGAAAAATCGACCTCACTCTGGAAAAACGTACACCGCTTTTTTGCCGTATAATACGCCGATTCTGTTTGAAAGTACTCGTGACAAAAACAACAGTTCCATCAAATATATTGATATGCAAATTAATCGCACAAAAAAAAATTGCACAAAAAAATAAAATCCCCTAGCGTTTAAAGGCCTTAACTCTGCACGAAAGCCATCATAAGTTATTTAGCCTTATCTTAAATAGTGTGTCGGCCCTGTGATGGCCTGGCGGCCCGTCCAGGGTGTCGCCCTGCCTACCGCCCAATGGCTGCTGGGATAGGCTCCAGCATCCCCGCGACCCTGAGAGCAGGATAAGCAGTCTGGATAATGGATGGATGTTAAATAGTCAAGTCAATTTTATTTGTATAGCCCAATATCACAAATTACAAATTCGCCTCAGGGGGCTTTACAGCAACACAACATCCTGTCTTTAGACCCTCACATCGGATAAGGAACAGCTCCCTAAAAATAAACCTTTTAACAGGAAGAGCAAATAGGAAGAAACTTCAGGGGGAGCAACAGAGGAGGGATCTCTCTCTCAAGATGGACAACGTGCAATGGATGTTGTGTTTACACAGTTTACAGAATACAACACTGAAAGAGGATAACAGAATTATAATGGAATTATAAACTTTATAAAATATCTTCAATCACTTGTCATTCTCTTGAACCTAGTGGAGGGATCTGTCTTATTTCGAGACTGTCACTTATTTCAAGCAGAAGGGACGGTTGGAAAGTTATCCCAATTTTTATCTGCTTTCTCAAAAACGGGACTCAAACCTAGACTGAATGACTTCGTTAGATGGCCACTGTTTGCAGATTAAACAGAAGGTATCGATTTTTTTAGCACGAGTCTCCTCTGCAGGACGGTCCAAATGCTGGGCTAGGCCCCGGGGCGGCACATGAGAGGCTGGTGGGAGCACTGCCTCTTGCTCAAAGATGCCTCAGCGGGAAGATGCTGCTTGCCGTCACAGGACACTGAGCCCGAGCCCGCCAATTATATGACGGTCTCCGTACCCACTGCCACCCTGCCACATAGTTGTTATTGCTGGTCTACAATTTAGACACGAGGCACTTGCTGCGGTCTCCTGTGCCGCCTGGTGACTCGAGCCACCTGTTCTGATCAGCCTGGCCAGATGAAGTTGTTACCGTAGACACGGCAATAACAGTATATGAGGCAGTGTAAATCAGCAGTGTGACAGGCACAAAGAGCTCTCCATATGGCGCACCCCAGCTTTGATGTTTCCACTACTGTTGTGCCCTGGAGAGAAATCTATACTCACTACACCGCTCCTCATAGCTACTCCCGTCCCTTTTCATGTACGCTCTCCTCTCCCTCTCTCGCTCTCTGATACAGAAACCCATCAGATAAAAACATTTCTTTGCTAACTCCTATCTTACTGTGGTTGAACAAGATGGAGTTTGTCTGGAACCCCCCCACACACACACACACACACACACACACACACAACAACCCCGAGGAGATAACGAGATGCGAGGAGGAGTGTTGTTTGTTTGTGAGAAAAAGTAAAGAGGAGACGGAGAGGAGTGTAATGCTCAACATGTGGATAAGATAGAGACCTTTATGTGCACCCCCCCCCAACTCCCCACCCCGGTGCCCCACTCTGGGAATGAAATTTACACTGCAAGCACTATTCAAGTGGAAGACGGCCAAACACAAAACAACACTCTGACGGGAACAAGACTCACACTTTGTCTGAACTCCATATAATCAAGCGGAGCAGGAGAGCGCAGCTGTAGAGAGGACGACAGGAATAGGGCCAGACGGTGGAGTAAAGGAGGACAGGAACTCCCTCCTCTGTAGGAGTGATGTGTGTTTTATGGCTACAGAGTGGTCGGTGACCCTGCCCTTGGCCTCTTGGGGACTGGGGATATGGGCTGAGCCAGCTGTGGAGGGTGTGGGGATAGCTAGTAGATGGAAGGTTTAACAGCCCCTCAAAGCTGTTCCATACCTCCATCCCCCTGATGAAGCTTAGAAAGATGACATAGCTCTGTACCGGGCCTCACCGGTCTTCCCGGGGCCCCTTCTCAGTGCTCTCGGCCGGTCCTTGCTCCCAGGGGCCAATTGTGAGCAAATCAGCCCACATAAAAACCAGCAAAATTAGGGGCAGAGGCAAAACGAGCAACTTGTGGTGGTGCCGTCCAACACATGAACATGCATGCACACACACACACACACTGGTACAAGTGCAGCAGAATGTCGAGCAAATCTCAGCCCACATCCACTCCGATTTCTACAGCGCCGGTTTAATTTAAGCCAATTAAGCCGATTTTGTAGGCTTTATTTTCTCTTCAGCTCCTTGCTCTTACTCCCTCTCCACTCACCAGGAGCCCAGCTGGGCTTAAACACACACAGACGGGACCTCAGAACAAATATTAACTGCTCAGCACAAGGAGGGTTGGGTAGGACCCCTGTTTGAGTGTGTGTTTTTGGGAGCATGAGAACATATGTCGGAAATCCTTTTAAAGACATTTGCTCAAACCTAAGTGCTTGCTCTTCCTAACCTTGTGCTCGCCTCCAAGATCTCGGTATCTCTATCAACTTGTGAGTCTTGTCTTTGGTTTCAGTTGGCTGAGAGTCCACAAGGGGATAGTAATTGATCAAAACAAAAAAATCTTTATGAAAAATAATCTAAGCTAAAATTCTCACTTAAGCGACTTCATCTACATTGTGCATAATAGAGCCACTTACCTGTACAGAACAAGGCGAGTGTTGTGGAGGAGGAGGAGGAGGAAGATGGCAAACAGCCAGCATGGCAGGAAGAGACATAGGGAAAGAAAAAGGGGGGAAAGAGTTAAAGAAGTTTGTAAGAAAAAAAAACAAAGAACAATCTTAAGCAAGCCGTCACATTTCATATGAGTCTGAGCATAACGAAATATGACCCGGGGTTACTGCTGGAGCCTAGTCTGAGACCCCTATCACATTCCCCATCCCACCTCTACCTGCCCTCCAACTTCTTTGTCCTCCACTCCTCCATCACCCCATCCGCTCAGCCTCCCGTCTGACAGCTGCTAATCCCTTGACCCCTGACCCCAGGAAATTCACTCCCCCAGCCTTGACCATTTTCTTTCTCTTTTCCTCCTTCATGCCCGGCAGATCCCCATTACCCATTATCATGCTATTGTCTGAGGCCAAGAAAAACAATTCAAATTCCCGTGGGCTGACACACAGGCTAAAGGCAAGGAGGCGGATATGAGAGGTGGTGGAGGCTTGATGGTGTTGGGCTACTGCAGGGTGCTAGGCTGGCTGTGTTACAAAATAACGTCTGAGACTACGTTTAACAATAACACCGCGCAGGTGGCAGAAAATGACCGTTTACTCCACATTTGCCAGTTATCAAAGTCATCCGTCACATTTTCACACTTAATTGTGCTGAAATTATATTTCATGCCGTAGCTACAGACAGCAAGAATTTCTATATGCATACCCAGACAAGTCCATCTTGTTGCTGCGTGTTAGCTTTGGCCAGGCTGGGTGTGTATGTGAAGTGTGTCTGAGTCAGTGACAGATACCCGCTGAGAGCTAAGTGCCATTTCTGTCATATTCCACAGATTTAAGGAGCAACATGGCCCCTTCAGCACATAATCACCCATATATGAGACTGCGCCGTGAATTTCTCTGCTTGGCTGTGAAGTCAGACAGATAATGGAAAGAGTGAAAAGAGAGAAAAAGAAAGGGCGAGAGAGATTTTTGCTAAGATTTTTTGAATGGAGAAAATGAGAGGGCTGTCAAACGCCCTGAAAATGTCACAGGCAATCACCGAAGAGATATTTCATAAGTGAAAGCATTACACCTGCTTCCCCTGGACAAGACTGCAGCTAAGACAGAGATATTATAGCATAGATATATATTTCACATTATTTTTGGGCAACATCTCAACACAGAGCTGACTGCTGTGTTAAAAGCAGTGGCTGCGGAGTGGTGAGAACACACAAAGCCCAGCATATTGAGAAGACATGAATTCAGACACGGGCTTTGAACAATTCCTTCAACTGCCTCGTCGTATGAGGGGACTATGTCAAAAAGAGACAGCATTGACATTAAACTTCACACGCCAACACTGGCGTGTATAAAACCGGATAGCTGATTAAGAAGTATGCTCACTTACATGAGTTCACTCACGATCACATCTCCTTCATCTGCCAAGTGCAATGGGTGCACAATGAATTCAAGCCTGCAGAGAACGAGCTGCTTTTCAAGAGACAGTGTCACAATCTAATCGAACGCAATCCCAACCCCTTACTCCACTATACATCTAAATGTAAATTGCTCATTCAAGTGCAGTATCCGATGCTGAAACACAAAGAAGAGACTCCAACTCTCAAAACAGGCAACACTCGTGGCTACCCGTGATCTGCATTCAGAAAGTCCCTCTGTAACCAATCAAACAAAAAGACAATACAACAAAAGAGGGGTTATGATGTGACAACAAAAGAGGGGTTATGATGTGACATTCATTAGATCAAGTGGCTTCGACAAGGTCGAAAGAAGAAGAGCAAAATTGGAAACAACACAAGCAAACGAACGACACAAGGCAGACAATGAGCTGAGGGAGAAGAGCAGAAGAAGCCTCCTTCGCCCCCAAGGCCTATTCTGGATGAGATCAAAGATATATTAGGATGCTCTTTGTTTTGATCTGGCTGCTCTGGCAACCCTTCCACCCAACTGTGTGAACTCTGACCTCGGGGCAGAAAGGCCTGCATGCACCCCACCACTCGGGGCCCCTAAAGGATCCTTGCACCAGACGGCACGCTTCCACATTTATTATTCATCTACATCATTACCTTCCACCGATCGCAACCCCCTACACTACTCTGGTCCCAATGCCATCACCCTGGGGTGGGCCTTATGCTGCCATTCCAGAGAGAGAGAGAGAGAGAGAGAGAGAGAGAGAGAGAGAGAGAGAGAGAGAGAGAGAGAGAGAGAGAGAGGCATAAGCAAGGGAGAGGAGAGCCACCTCAATCTCATTTCATGCATCTCTCTTGGGCGAGAGATGCCTAATGTGAATAGAGGCGAGGGACGGTAGTTGAGTGCTGCAGAGAAGTGGATTCGTGCAGAAATTGCCAAGAGGATGCTGGCCTCATCTTTCTCAGGTCAGCATGCTAAGCGCTTAGAGAAGCTCGGTCATTCCTAAGTAAGGATATCCAATCAATTCCAATAGCCCCCTGGGCAGCCACCATCCGAGGACTCCACACAAGGGCTGTTTTCCTTCCTTGGAGTGGCTGTGAGTAGGCAGCTTATGGGTTGAGCTGAGCCAAGTTAATTGGTTGAGATAGGACCCTGTGCAGTTTGTGGGAGAGTTTTTAAGCACTGGTTGTTGTGGTTGGAGAGATATTCTCTGTTTCACAAGACAGAGATTAGCCTTTCAATGGGAAGGTGCACAAAATATCGTTCCTGTGGGACAGAAAAGATCTGAGCCTCCCATTAGCACACTAAGAGAGGCTTCAGATTTAGTCTCTCCATTACTGACTCAGTCCGTGTGTGTGTGTGTGTGTGTGTGTGTGTGTGTGTGTGTGTGTGTGTGTGTGTGTGTGTGTGTGTGTGTGTGTGTGAATAGAATCCAGAATGGGAACGACCTTACATGAGGAGGCTAAATTATATGTTAGTGGACAACTGGTAAATACCGCTATGCCTACATATGCATTTTTCTTTTCATGTGCCAGCAGCTATCCTCCAGGGCCATTTGCAAATATATTCCACACCGGAGTAACATTATTTGAATCCTACGCCCTTAAATCTCTCTTAAGATGTCTTAAGAGGAGCTGAAGGCAACCCTGTTGGCCGAATGAGTAGAATTAAAGCAATTTCTGAGGAATCTGAGTAATCTGAAACTGAGGAAACTTTTATAATAAAAAAAAAAAACAAACAAAACAAAGCAAAACTACTCACTGAACTGAAACAAGATTTCAAGTCAAATTTGACATCTAACACAGATTTCCTAAAAAAAAAAAAAAAAATGCACTTTTTGAATTTTCACATAGCCAGATATGCAAAATTCCTGAGGTGCACAATTTGAGCTCAATTATATGCAGGGCTGGAGTCCAACACAGAAGAGTACATTAAACCAGACCCGATCTTTAATCGCTACATGGCTGAAACAAACAGAAAATGTATGCCGAGTAATCTTTCACTTTTACTTTTTCTTTTTATTTGTCATGCTTGAATGTGTTTCCCTTCTTCTGTAATAAATCAGCGAGCTGTGGTGTGCGAGTTTATTTTGGACGCCGTCATCGTAATTCACTGTGAACATTCAGTAATGACTTCCCTTTGCCATGCTGTTATTTCTGTGCCACTGGCCTCTGCCAGGGCGGTACAAGGCTGGGGAGACCACAGAAGAGTAGCTCTGGTCTAGTTGTGGTTTTTGGACTGGGCCCTGGGTCCCGGCCTCGAGAGTCCAATTCAAATCCTGCTTCGCTTCCCTCCTTTCCACCCCTCATTTCACTGGGGCAACCAAACATCCCCGCATTGGAGAGAAGAGGCATTCCCCCCCATTTCCCCTGAAGTGGGTTCCAGGATACCAGGAGGCCATACTGTACTTTTCACTAACAAAGTAAACTGTGCACTAGGCAGATCCAGAAACACACACACACACACACACACACACACACAAGTGTGTGTATGTATTTGTACACGTGGGAACAAGCATGTGTGTGTGTTTGCATGAGTATTTGTACATGTGGGAACAAACATGTGTGTGTGTTTGCATGAGTATTTGTACATTTGGGAACAAGCATGTGTGTGTGTTTGCATGTGTATTTGTACATGTGAAAACAAGTGTGTGTGTGCATGTATGTTCTCACATGTACAAATACACATGCGAACACACACACATGCTTGTTGTCACATGTACAACTACACATGCAAACACACACACACTCTCTTGCTCACTCTCTCTCTCTCTCGCTCGCTCTCTCTCTCCTTCTTCTCCCACTCTTTATTTGGCAATGCTTTTATTGTACACAACCACACATCTGCTTCTGTGCTGATCATTAGTGCACACTTGAAACACATGTACCGAAATAAGCAGAGTCCCTCTTCACATGATCAAAGCGTCTGCACTGTGGTTAAAACAAAGCCAACAACCAAGCCGAGCCCACAGAAATCACACACAAAAAAATGAGATGTTTATCCCAAAGAGAGGGGGAGAGAAAGACCACAGATTCTAGAAGAAAAGAAAGAAGAAAAAAAAAACGGACTTCTGATTAATAATAAAACCAACAATGGAGGAAATATCACGTTTCTTAAGGGGGGGGCATGCATGTTTCAGAGTTGATGAAAAGTGAATTATGTGAGGTGAGACTTGACTCGCTATGTTAACAACTACGGATGGTTACAGCCAATCGTGATGCATTTAGAAGGCACGTGGTGATTCTGAGCCGTTGAGAGACTTCCTGGTAACAAGAAAGAAAGCCGCTTTATTTGTATTGTTATAACGAATTGTGGTCCTACAATGAATTTGTCTTCTGCATTTAACCCATCCTAGTGTGTAGGAGCAGTGGCGCTGCAGCGCCGTGAGTGAGTCTGGTCATCCTCTGAGATTTGCAACACGCGCTGTGATTGGCTGAGAGTCTGTCACATGCTTGACGGGCGCCATGTTGCCCACCAACGCCTGGCTCTGTCATCATGACATTTCAATGATAATTCCCGCGTTTTCGGCTCATTTCTCGCCGATGTGTAGCAGTTGAAGGAGAAATGGTGGGTTGTGCGGCTTGGGGCTATTCCGTTCGGCCGGGACAAGGCCGTATGATGCATTGATTTCCATAGGATGCACAAAGGAAGGCAATTTGGACCATGAAGATGTGCAGGCTGGGCTGGTCCCCCTCAGCTTATTCCTACGTGTGCTCGGTGAGTTCATTTCAGTGTTTACGATTTTTCAAATAACTAACTTCCCTAGAGCAATCTGAGAGTCGGTAAGGTACTGATGTGTGGCAATCAGTTGTATAACTGCTGACAGAAATCAGGCAGATGTAAACAGTGTCAGATTGTCATATGGGATGGGTTGCTCTCTATAAAGTAGTCGGGCGAAATTAAAGTGTAAACAAATACATGTGGGCGAATGTAACGTTTTTATTTTTTGCCATGGCTGCTCTCCTGCTGATGACGTATACCGACCTACATCCTGGCCAGAACCAACCATAAACTTCTAGGCCAATGTGTTCTCCATTGTTATGTCTTTGGTGGGGGAATCACGGGCCGGGTGGGCCCCCTGGATCCGCGCATGTTATAGGTATATATCTGGCAACTTCATGTACCCGCTTGATGTGTCCTTTCCATCATGCCCGCCGCTGCGTTTGTCACACCACGCCCACCGTGTCTGAGACCCTCACCCGGCACCCCATCTCTCGTCTCCCTTATTTCTTTGAAAGTGAGCGCGATTTTGAATAGCGCGCGCATGGGGCTGCCCACCAATTGGTAGGCAATATGGCGCCCGTGCAGCCAGTTGGCCAGACTCTCTTTATACACGGCGCTGGGCAGCTGCAGCGCCTGGGGACCAACTCCAGTTCTTCTTTCCATTGCCTTGGTCAAGGGCACAGACAGGAGTGTTAACCCTAACATGCATGTCTTTTTGATGGTGGGAGGAAACCGGAGCACCCGGAGGAAACCCACGCAGACACGAGGAGAACATGCAAACTCCACACAGAAAGGACCCGGGGTGGCCTGGGGTTCGAACCCAGGACCTTCTTGCTGTGAGGCACCAGTGCTAACCACTGGGCCACCATGCCGCCCAACAAGTTAACTAGTATTACTAAAATCGGCATTTCAAACACTTGAGCCTTTGAGAAGGTGTACATTTCCATAAGCCAATACAAGAAGACTTATTTACTTGTAAAGTGAATCACAGTCTATTGACTGGACACAAGAAAATTAAAGTTTAGAGCCAGCCGATATAAATGACTTTTCACATGACCGAAATTGGCGACGGAAAAGTTGCATGATGGCATGATAGTTGATTGACATGATCCACAGTTAGCTCATCTCTCCTTACAATGGAGGACGGCATTCATTATAATAACATGACCTAAATGCCCGGGGCTGTGTAAGGGTCATAGGTGAGAAAGTAGATGGGGGATGAGAGGTGTGTCCTTAACATGGGGCAGGAATACATTACCGCGTAACTAGTCGATATGCAGACATGGTTAAAAGATCTAACGTATGCATTCTGGGACCGCCACTGGCCGGCACAACACCAGCCAATGACGGGCCTGGACATTAAAGCCATCCATATGGGCTGCATACATCTTTTCTTGACAACTAAACTGATTATGCTGTCTCACCTCTGCATTTTTCACTGTCTCATATGTAGCTCAATGGGAAGAAACTCTATCTCCCTCTCTCGCTCTGTCAACCACCCCCCCCAACACACACACACACAACTTAGATAATCACTCATAATTACCGTCTGTCTATGAAGCAATGAAGGATTTGGTTACTTAGGAGTTGATGGGAGTTTGGCCCGTAACAATCCACACACCCGCGGGCAATGAGGGGAGATTATGTGTTGTGTCCCCTGCGGTGCTAAACCTGATCATGTTGTGCAGCACAATGGCGGTCCTAGCTAAAACCTTTCATTTACCTCGCGCCGACCTTTCTCCTCCCTCGACGGCATACGTCGCTCACAGACCATCAAGTGGGGATGGTCTGGTTTAAACCCTCAAAGTATAGAACCATGCTGGGCACAATTATAGACCACTACCCGCTCATCTGCCCTCTTGGCCCTGCCCACCCATGCACAGTCGATCATTACCACTACCCTCGACCATACGGTGTCTGTTGAGTCACGGCTGGAAAATGGAGGACACCGGGTCTCTTTATATTATGAGTAGCTTGTAGAACTAGACTGGTATCATGTAACAGCCCAGCAAAATGTTCCACCCGCTCTACTTTCCTGCACTGGAGCACCGGTTAGATCGTGGGGCAGAAGTTGGTAAAAAAAATGCCCACATTCACTAAAGGATGCAGAGCTGTGCAGGGGAACTTTTTACCGGCAGACACAGACTTACTTCTCCTGAACATTCCTACAGCATTTTTCGACAGTCAGCACAGGGAATGCAAAAAAGTAGGGATCAGGGCTACTGAGGGTGCAAGCTAAAGAAATCTGACGTGAAACAGTCGAGGACGCAGCAGAGCGTTGTCCACTGCGTTTGGCTTTTTCTGCGACGAGACCCTTCCCCTCGCTCTGGAGAGAACCTCCAGCTGTGTCTTGTGCCACCATGTGCATGAAAAAAGGGGAAAAAGGGCCATCAAAGAACATATTTCTTTCATTCCAGGCAATTTCCCTAATCCCTGATGAGCCGCAGGGGAGAGGAAAACATTATGGATGTGGGTTAGCAGGTGGCGGTGAAGGGATTGTGTGGGCTGTGCATGGATATAGGGGTGTGTTTGAATGTGTGTTTGTCTGAAAAAATGTGTTTATGTGCATGTGTGTGTGAGAGAGAGAGAGAAAGAAATGGGGGGGGGGCAATGTGTGTGTGTGTAGATGCATGTGTTAATGTGTGTATGGCTGAGTGTGTGTGTGCGCTTGTATTTACATTCCTTCAAGTCATTAAACCAAAACTTATTTCTGCTAAAACTGTGTGTTGTGTGTATTGTTAGATAAGGAGTAGGGGAGTATTAGCGTATCAGAAACCGGCCCGTGTCCCCAAGCAAAAGGGACTGAGAACCCTTGAAGGAGCTCCCAAGGATTAGTTCATCCAATCTTCCACTAATCACCGATAAATGCTTTCCACTAGCGAGTCCGGTTCAACAATCCCTCTCTCTACAAAGTCCTCTCACTGCAGCCGCAAACGAGAGGGGAAAAGGATGAGCGACAAACCCTCTGGACACTAAAAAAACCTGAAAAACATATCCAAGTGCTTGTCCAAGCAGTCCTCGACATGAAAGTCCTCGCTAGAATTACCACTGGTTTATGTGCGACCCCGATCACTTCAACAAGAGGCAGGCCACTGTTGGTGATGGTCCAGCGACTAGTGCCTGGCCTTTCACTCACATTTCAGGTCAGAGCCTGGTGGGGGAGTGGGGGGTCCCTTCAGGAAGCAGTCAGTCCAGTTTCACCCCCATCACTACCAGCCTTTTATGACAGCTTTGAGATGTAGGGTTGCAATAACAAGGAGCAGAAGCAACAGTCCACAATGGCATTTTTTTTCTTTTCTTTCCTCAAACGAACCCCTGGGAGGAAGAGGTGGTGTCCATATGTGTTTGGTGTATGTGTATGTATGCAGGCAGGGGTGAGTGGCTATGACGGTGGTTGGAGATGTGGTGCTAAGGGCAGGATGTTACCTCGTGTACCTCGTGAAAGGATGTCTGTCTGTCTCACAACGCAAAAAGCAGGCTACACTTTTGATGCTTTGCACTTCTACGGCCCTATAATGGCAACATTTTGAGAGCAAGTGTGTCGCCATTACGGTGCGGGGTTCAGGGGACTACTGTTTAATTACATTTCAGTCTGCTCTGGCAATGTACTACTACTACTTTCGACTGCCTGTCGCACCAGCCACCTGCATGTCCTCCCTCACCACATCCATAAACCTCCTCTTTGGCCTTCCTCTTTTCCTCTTCCCTGGCAGCTCCATATGCAGCATCCTTCTCCCAATATACCCAGCATCTCTCTTCCACACATGTCCAAACCATCTCAATCTTGCCTCTCTTGCTTTGTCTCCAAACCGTCCAACCTGAGCGGTCCCTCTAATATACTCGTTCCTAATCCTGTCCTTCTTCATCACTACCAATGAAAATCTTAGCATCTTCAACTCTGCCACCTCCAGCGCCACCTCCTGTCTTTTCATCAGTGCCACTGTCTCCAAACCATATAACATAGCTGGTCTCACAACCATCTTGTAAACCTTCCCTTTAACCCTTACTGGTACCCTTCTGTCCCATTACCACTTTTGTTTATTCAAAATACGCAATGGTGCTTCTTTACTTGTCTAAGCCTCCTCACTCCCTGCTGCGGATCTAATATTGATTTTGCGAACAACATACAGAAACAAACATAACCTAGTCTAGGATCTCGTTGGGTTGATTCAAGGAGCCCTAGTCAATTTTATTTGTATAGTCCAATATCACCAATACCACAAATGACAAATTTGCCTCAGTGGGATTTACAGCAATACAACTTCCTGCCCTTAGACCCTCACATCAGATAAGGAACAACCCCCTAAAATAAAAATCCTTTAACGGGGAGAAAATCCCTCCCCTGGACTGGTTCCCCATGACTCCTATCTGATGGAGGAAGTATGGCAATTTTATGAAATGAGGCCGAGATGGAGTGGACTGCAAAAAACATAACCAGTATGCTTAAGTCCCTTACAAACGGAGCCACACAACTGAGGCACATTCTGCATTCCCATTCCCATTGCAGAAGAACGTGGCAACTTTCAGCAGAGACATCATCGGCTAAACCACTATTGAGATGCTAGCTAGGAAGGGGAGTTTCCATTATTTTTTGGCAAAACATCTTGGCATTGACAATAAACACAGAGAGGGAAGTGTGTGCGTAAGTGTGCAAGTGTGTGTGTCCGGGGGGGGGGGGTGAGGGGGGGGGGGCTGTGAAATCTAACTGGCTGACTTCCAAGTCCCCTATTCTTCTTTTTATCTGAACCCTACCCTCACACTCTGCCTGGCTGCCTGCCAGGGAGACTGTTTTATTATTCTTGCCCCTTTTTCCATCTCTTCTCCTAATCTCCCCCCCCCCCTTGCCTTTCCTTGGGTCCTCTCTACCCGTCGTTGCTGCTGTGGTCTCTGCAATAACGTTCTGTACCCCTCGAGCACAACCCACACACACCGACCGAGCTCCGCTTCCACAGCCTGTGGACGGCCGATATGCATCACCTTGTGTACACTATTAATATCTAAGATTCTCATTAGTTATTACATATTGTGTGTGTGTGTGAGAGAGAGAGAGAGAGAGAGAGAGAGAGAGAGAGAGAGAGAGAGAGAGAGAGAGAGAGAGAGAGAGAGACAGACAGGATATTCTACATACAGTAATACGGTATAATAATAGCATCATAAAAACTGGAGGGGGGGGGTTTGACAGAAAGCACCTTGTTTGACGGATTTGCTCCATTCAGACTGCCTTTTTCTTCACTTATGTATAAGCAGGACCCCAGGCGTAGAACAGCTGGGGGTGCTTAAAAGGCGCCTTGTCACTGCCTGCCAGTTCCACCGCTCCCTTTACCACTGAGAAAGCCAATGATTTATGAAGCAAACAAATTCGCAAATGAGGAGACAACGCTCCCGACATGCCGCACCACAAACCTGCTGATGAGAACCGAAAAGAGTGGAACTTGCGCCGTTAATCCTGCCGGCTCCACTTATACTACAGACACACATACATACACACGTCACCAGGGCTCTTGAGTCAGCATGTACCATGTAATTCTCCATTAAGAAGAAAATGCTAATATGAGGCTGTGACAAAGGCTCCATCACGCCAGGCGGGCAAAGGTGTTGGACGCCATCGTTTTTGTGGGCCGGTGTCGAAAGCAGAGCTGATCTTAAAGAGGCTCTGCTAAGTGGCCGCTGCAGCAATTCCAGACAGAGATAAAGGCAGATTCATGAGAGTCATCTCAATATCGGGGGGGGGGGATACCCCTCCCATTTCTGTAGGTTAGCTTGGTTTGTATCTTTTTATCTTTCTTCTTGGTATTTTGTCAAACACATCATCCCCTGCTGGCATTTCAGCAGGTGGTGGGTGAATGGGTGAGGAGGAGGAGGAGGAGAGAGAAGGAAAGGTGGAGGATGGGTGGATCAGGGGTGCTGTGGGGGTTGTGGGTAGGGGTGGAGGGAGTAGTTCTGCTCTTTCCCTGAGGGGGTGGTGGAGATGTGGAATCGGGAGGCGGGGAGAGCAGGTGCATGGGAATTCAGAATTCATTGCATATGCATGCTGCCTGGAGTTAACTTATACAGCCTGATATGGCTTGGGGAAAAGTAATGCTCAAGTGGGGATGGTAAGCAGTGGATCTGGGGGGATCGGCGTGCAGGCAAATTATGGCCTTTCTGACACCAGTCAGAGCCTAAAAAAAAAAAAAAAAATCCAGCCTGAGAGGGAGGGTCTCAGACTCGCAAGCCTTTGCCTATGTACGTAAAGGTTTTCCTGGAACAAGCACCAAGGCATGGGCCGCCCCAGCCCTCCCAGGTCCTCCCGTGTTCTCCCCAGTCAACACTGGAACTAATGTGCTTGAACAAGACATCTAATAGGTCCTGCCAGTATCAAAGGCCTCCCCTGGAAAGGCCTGTTTTAACAGGGCTCCCCCCAGCAACAGCACAGGGAGACAACAGAATTGGGGCTCCCTGTTTGTGTTTAGATCATAGCACGATCATACAGAGAACACGATTGGCTAGTATAATGACATGAGCCAAAATGAGACTACAGACCCCACACTAGGATCAGTGCGGGAGATAATAGGCTACGGTTTTTTCCAGAAACGTACAATAAAAACCAGCTTTTTTTTTTGGAGCGTGACAGTGCGTGCATCGCTTTTTACGAGTTGGATGTAATTTGTTTTGATTTCCTTTTTTTTTCCTTCTTCTCAGAAATCACTGGTTTCAGAAACCATGTAGTGTCTATCTAATTACAAGGAAAAAAAAGAAAACCCAGACAGAGTGGCTGAATAAAGAGAGCTTTATCATCAAATTCAAAGAAAGACAGAATAGAAACGCTCCTCTTCCTCAATAGGCAGCGTAATAACCTTTTAAATCACGTTTGACATTTTTTTAGCTGGGCGCCGTGGTGATTCGGGCAATATCTGAGCTCTGATATTAAATCCGGTTTCTGGCGGTAATCTCATTGCTTTGTTTGACGAGTCACAATATGACACCCATCCCCCTTGTTTTCAGCCCACACATAGCCTCCCTCCTTTCCCTCGTGAGACCAGTCGCTCCCCGCCCAGATTTGCCCTTGCCCTGACACCAGTTGCTAATGGTCGCCATCGGGAGAAGGCAAGGGGCAACAACAGGGTGCAAAGACCCCTCTGTTGAGCTCCTGTTAAATATGTACACCCTTTATGGTCTGAATGTGGATGGGAAGGGCTCTTTGTGCTGTGCGCATAACAACATAGACAGAGATGAGGGTGATTTAACTGTCTGTAAGGCAGCTGCTATATAAGAGGTTACTGACACGGTCCAGCGTTTGAGCGTCTGGATTGGCCTACAGATATCTGCGCACACTGACCCCCTTCCACCCGCACCCACAGTGATCTAAATCGGCGGTGGTGAAGTACGGCGACACAAATGCGAACACCTGATCACAACAGTGTCAACCATCTGCACGGCCATGTTTGACCCACTGCCTATCCAGGAAGGTTGTGGGTCACGACAATGCAGGAATGGTGGCCGCTGAAATATGTGCAGTCAGCGTAACTCTCAGCACTGTTTGGAAGGGGGCAGAGGCAGGGTGCCATGTGGCAAGACAGGCATCCCCCTGAAAGGGGTGTCTCTCTTAAATATCGATTACCAAATTGTTGTTGCCACAAATAACACACACAAGCTATGTTGTATATGTGTTCTTGAAATTCTTGAATTAAAAAGTTTAAAAGGGCATCCGGGTGGCAAATGGTCTATCCCATTGCCTACCAACCCAGGGATCGCAGGTTCGAATACCCGTCTTACCTCCGGCTTGGTCGGGTGTCCCTACAGACACAATTGGCTGTGTCTGCAGGTAGGAAGCCTGATGTGGGTATGTGTCCTGGTTGCTGCACTAGCACCTCCTCCGGTCGGCCGGAGCACCTGTTCAGGGGGGAGGGGGAACTGGGGGGAATAGCGCGATCCTCCCACATGCTACGTTCCCCTGGCGAAACTCCTCACTGTCAGGTGAAAAGAAGCAGCTAGCGACTCCACATGTATCAGAGGAGGCATATGGTAGTCTGCAGCCCTCCCCGGATCGGCAGAGGGGGTGGAGCAGCAACCGGGCCAGCTCGGAAGAGTGGGGTAATTGGCCAAGTACAATCGCGGAGAAAAGGGGGGGACCCCCCCCCCAAAAAAAACTTTAATAGGGGTCGATCATTACTCATTATGTACAGTGGATATAACAAGTCTACACACCCCCGTTACAATGGCAGGCTTTTGTGATGTAAAGAAAATAAGCCAAGATAAATCACATCAGAAGTTTTTCCACTTTTTTTGAAATTGCAACCTATAGAAATAAAGTGAAAAACAATCAGAAACATTTTAGGGACAAAAAAAGAAAATACAAAATGTACGATAACCTGGTTGCATAAGTATGCAGAGTATTTTATAATAGGGGATGTGGCTAAAACTCATGTTAAAGAGTAGTTAGTGTACACCTGCCATCAGAGCAGTCGCAAACTGACCATATAAAGAAGCCTTTCCTTCCTGCTGCATTATGGCTTTTGCATTTGACCTATCAGTTTCTTATTTGCTGGGAAATCCAGTGCTCTATTGTGTGTAGCCATGTTGTGTTATAGGTGATGTTTGTTTTTATATTTGTCCCTGAAGTGCAGATCTGCTGATATAAAGTATATAAACAAGCTTAATCATGGATGTTTTATTACAAATAATTCGCTGCTAGTCCTGTCTGAAGCATGCCCCCTTCGCATATGTGTGCTCCTGAAAACAGTCGGGGCAAGAGGCATCCCTGTGGCTAGGACTGCCTGTCTCCACCCAGCCATACAGACAGACAGACAGACAGACAGACAGACAGACAGACAGACAGACAGACAGACAGACAGCGAGAGCTAGCTAGCTAGCTATTCAGACTGTGGCGTGTTCTGCCCTCATTGTGCAGGTGAGAGTCGACTGACTGAACCTGAATCATACTGCAGGGAGAGGAGAGGAGAGGAAGGGTTGAGAGGCATCTCAACAGCGTCGTTCATTAGTGTAGCACAAATGTCTTCATAATGAAGCCTAATCACC
This sequence comes from Lampris incognitus, assembly GCF_029633865.1. Classification (NCBI taxonomy): domain Eukaryota; kingdom Metazoa; phylum Chordata; class Actinopteri; order Lampriformes; family Lampridae; genus Lampris; species Lampris incognitus. The sequence goes on along the minus strand of NC_079217.1, from coordinate 15,155,849 downwards.
TGAGTGTGGCATCAGCCATACAGCAAATGGTTGTGCAGCCCACCGCCTGACTGGCCCAGGGTACAGCAAGTAGTACGGGGGGGGGGGGGGGCAGAGAGAGAGGTGTGGAAGGCTAATAAAAATGCAAAAATGAAAACGAGGGCGAGTTTCTCTGACTGAAGCCTGTATGACAGCAGCCGGTCTGTGGTGTGCATGCATCTGCTCTCCAGTGGCATAGTTAGGTGTTGTACCTTGGATTAGAGGCTGGTCTAATTGGCCCACTGGGCACTCTGGGAGGTACTGGGAGCAAGGCTGCTGTGACAGCGATTTCCTCAGCAAATAAATCATCTAGTCCCTGCCTTCAGCAAACTGCTACATCTCAACACCTCTGTCATTAACGCCAGGGCGGCTCAGCATAGGAGACATATTTACTGGCACTGATTTGATTATGGTTATTATAAACGCCACTACGCTACAGCACCACCACACAAGGTAAACACATCTCCAGAGGCAGGCGTTGCCAGAGCCAGAGAGCCCCGTCTTTTGCTTGCTTTTTTGATAATGAAAAATCTAAAGCGGGGGCTTTCTAAAGAACACCTTTTACATTGATCTCCAGTGTAGAACATGTAGAGGATAAACAGATTGTGGTTAACAGGAAGAAAGAGAGCAGTCACGGTGGGAGCTGCTAGCGCTCCCACAGGTGTGTGTTGCCATCGTGAGTCATTTGTACTGAACTTGTGCAAATGTGGGAGTGGGTGGGTGGGGTGGGGGGCTTGCCCTTTTCTGTCAGCTTCCGTTCTCTTTGTCGCCGAAAAGTGGCAGTGGCAGGAGTGGGGCCGGGGGGGGGGCTGAGCTTCTCTCAATCCCTCCGCTGCCCCTCTCGCCACGGCGAGGCAGACGACTAAGCTTGAAAGAGAACATCCCTACCCCATGACCCCTCTCACTCGTTTGCGGATTACGCGGCTGTGCCACCGGGTGCCTGATGCGCGGCGCACGAGAAGGCGCATCGACGGCGTTATGTCATTGCAGAAAAGCTACCATGCAAAGACGGAAACTGCGGCCCACAACCCACCATTTACCCAAGAGGCAAACTGCGATTTGGATTGGATGGATTCAAATTATACCCAAGAGCTGGCAGCTTAGTTAGAGGGAGGATTAACATCTACTTCATGTCAAGAGCTTGCTCCATGTAACGTCCACGGAAACATAAAACATGCACATGCATACACTCAAGTGCATGCACACACGCACACATACACACACACACACGCACACATGCAACCACACACACATGCACACACAGTATTACTTTAGTAATCCCCCAACAAAATCAATGCAGGACATGTGGCAAACTGCCAGCCACATGCAGACTAAGAGGGCACTTCCTACGCCAAATAAAAAGCAACACCTTGAATGGAGACCACAGCATCCCAGGATTCCTTGGGAGCCTGGCGGATGGCGGCGCGTTATGAATGATGAGCGCGCGTTACACCCTCTGCTCTGTGAGCACTAAATTAAATTAAAAGTCCAAAGTGCTGTTATTCCAGTTTAACGGGGCTTTTTTGTCATAAATTAACATTTAATTGAGCTCTGAAATTCAGAACTTGGCAACGTAGAGCCCCCATAATGAAACGATATTATTTCAGCCCGAATCAGGGATCAATGCAAGTAATGAAACTAATGCTGCTTATACACTTTACAGAGTGAAAATGAAAGACTAATCTCCATGGAGGACTGCAATAGGGTTTAAGCTGGGAGCAGTTAAACCTGGTAAACATCTTTGGGCTTCTTCACTAATCAGCTTCTGCCCCCCCCCAACCCCCCCACACACACACAAAACCCCAAGGGGAGGCATACAAGCACATGCAAACCTTTTTCTCCCTACAGCTGCTTCTACCACGGCAACCAGTCAGTTTCCAATCCCCTGCCGCCACTCGATATCCCTCTCTAAACCTGCTCTAAGGGATGAGCGGCAACCCCCCGACCCCCCGCTCCTCACCCCAAAGGAGCTGCCACCGCCCGACTGACCATATTGTCATTAAAGACCGTGGCATGGTGAGGGAGCTTAGGAAACCCCAGAGCCACATCTTGAGAGGGCCGCCGTGCCACCAGAGGACGGCAAGTCAGTCCCAGCGACGGTACGGCTTACACAAAGGCACGGACGAACAGACAGGCAGAAACGCAGACAGGCGAGCAGACAGGCGAACAGAGAGACATATGTGCACGTATTCATTATAACAGTCTTCAAAGGGGCGGGAAAAAATGCTTTTTTTCGGGGCTTTTCATTTCAATCTCTGGAGACACTCGGTGGAATGGATTAGCATTCTATTTAGTTTTAAATAACACCTAAAACTAAATTCTCAGTCTCGTCTTTTCTTGGAAAATACCCAAAAATGCTGGTTTTAACTAAAATCCCTCCTGCAGGCTATTTTTTCTTTCCTTTCACCAGGCGAGCTCCAGATTAATTGATTCCAAGCTGAACAGCCCACTAAAGAGAAGGATTTAGGCAGTGATAGAAGAGAGCCCCCCTCTGCCTTGCAACTATCAGTAGGATCTGTCTCCAGTGGATACTGAAAAAAGTGGAGGCAACGCCGTAAGACAGGGAGGACTATAATCATCTCCTGCATATGTGCGATGTGCGAGAGTGGGGAGATGGGGCGGCGGCAGTGTCTGGGTGGTCTAGAGGGAGGAGAGGGAGAGAGACACCAGGAGGCTGAATCTAAAACGAGGGGGCTTTTCTGCTGACTGAAAGCGCCTCTGTGTCTCCAGCAGATGGACTATTGTCTGCGGAGACCCGGGTAGTGGGTGCTGAGTGCTTTCCTTGTGCCCAGGGTGGCCCGTTCTTTATCTCCTACTTCACCTCGCCCTGTCTCCCCTTGGCTCTGCGCTTTGTTCCACTCCCGTTTTGTTTGCTGTTGTTTTGTGCGCCACTATGTATCTCACTTTTGTTAACCTTTTTTCCTCATACAAAAACAGACAGTGTTCCTTTTTTTCCTCCCCTCTCGCTCTCTTTTGAGGGGGGAGTGTCCGTTTTTTCCTCTTTGGGGGTTGTTTTGTGTTGTCAGTGAAACAAGTTGGAGGGCTGGTTGTGACAGGAGAGGAATGCTGAGTCTAGTTGTTCCAGCCTGCTCAGTGGCAGTCCTTCCCCTGGGACTCCATGCAAAGACCACCACATAAATCACCAGCCACCCAAACAGGCGGGGAGGCAAACAGCCACCATACAGTCCTGCTGATTAGGAGCAGGGACCACTGTCCGCATGCACCTCATCTCCCACCCATATCTATCCCAGTTACTACTGCAGGACAGCCTTTGCCACGGCACAAATAATGTTTCCGTGCGTCGGACAATGAAAGGAGAGACAGCGGGGGGACAGTTTCTGACCTCACTGAGAGTAAACCGTATTGCAGGTAACCTGCACACAAATATGCGCCCCGCTCCTAAACCGTGGCTCTGAAAATCGTGAGTGTCGTCATGGTATCTCGTACTTTTCTCAGGGCATTATAGAGAAATCGGTCTTTACCTCAGCCATATGGTAACATTTTCCCAGCCATTTGTGGTTTACTCTGTTAGACTCATTAATTACATCACTGTTCTACCAACAAGTATATCGAGATCATTTAGAGGGATCCGGGATTCCTTACCACACTTGGAAACATTTCAGCTCCCCCGACCCTGCCGGTCCCCAGACCCAGCCCCCCGTGTTAAGAGAAAAAAAGAAGAAAAACCCTGGCAGGGCTTTCACAAAATGTTCTGAAGTAACGCTGCTGACTAACCCTATGAAAGCTCCCCCCAACCTCCCCACCCTCCAAATCCAGCGGAATCGAAACAGTCACCGAGGCTGTTTGTATGGAAGGGATGTGACATAGGGTCTTAAACTCTAATCAGAGTTCGGCCCGTGCTCCCCTGAAACAGACCCTGGAGCTGCAGAATAGAGCAGAGAGGTTAGCTATATAAAAAAGGCCTTGGCATTATTTATGACTCCCTATAAAAGCTGCAGTTAATTATAGTGTTTTAGACTTATAAATTACAGATTGTGCAGCTCCTGGTATAATTAGAGTGGTGGAGGCAGAGATCGGGCTTGGTGTCTGGGTTGGGAGGTGGAGAGGAGTAGCGAGGCAGGGCTGCAGGGAGAGGCCTTCTCCACTGATGTGGTGAGGTGAGGCCCAGAGCAGAGCCCTGCCTGCTGCATTGCCTGCTGCACTGCCACATGCAGCAGGCAATGCAGCGGGCGGGGCATGGGTCGCAGTTTATACAAGGTTCTCAATCCTTCATGACTTCCCTCTTTTTTTTGCAACACAGGGAACATCATAGCGGCTCCTAAATAACTCCACACACAACACAAATGCGGCATTCGCGTGACTCAGTGGACGAATATGCTGGTGTCCAAACTCGGAGGTTGACATTTTGAGCCCCAGCGTCATCTCCAGATTGGACAGGTGTCACAGGGAGGTCTGTGCTTGAGTCACTTTGAATAAGTGTGTTTGCTAAATGAGAAAATGTGTATGTAAGAGTGTATCTCCTCTCTTTGTTGTGACAAAACATGATATTCTCTTAACATCATTGGTATTTGCTTTGCGCTCCATTTCTGGAGTTATTGATTGTCTTTATGGAGGGGCTTTGCTTAGACAGGGAGCCGGTCCACCAGACACTGGGATGTTAAAGAGGGTTAATCCTGGTGGATTCATCAGTGGCCTTAAACAAAGCCATGCTGCAACATGTGTGGACAGAGAGTGGCCTTGGTGCACGCTGGGAGATCTCCCACTGGTCAGACCATGCCCTGAGGATTGTCCCGAGGTCAGGGGTCAAGTCAATGGCCTGTGTTAATGCACTGTGTATTGTCATCTATATCAGTGAGGGTATTAGGGAGATCCTGGTGACATCACATTGCCTACCCTTATGGCAAAGTGAACAAATCTTTACCAACATATTATTAAAAAAAATAAAAAAATAAAATGAAAGCCACTTTATTTGACATTGTGTTCTTACAGCAAATTATATTCTTACAATGGATTTGTTCTCTACTTGTAACCCATCCTATTGTATAGGAGCAGTGGGGAGCTGCGGCACCAGGGGACCAACTCCAGCTCTTCTTTCCATTGCCTTGGTCAGGGGCACAGACAGGAGTATTAACCCTACCACTGCATGTCTTTTAATGGTGGGAGGAAACCAGTGCAGACACGGGGAGAACATGCAAACTCCACACAGAATGGACCTGGGACAGCCTGGGGTTCGAACCCTGGACCTTCTTGCTGTGAGGCAACAGATCTAACCACTGGGCCACCGTGCCGCCAAAAAATTGGACTATTATAACGCATGACACAGTGGTAATTTGAACCTCAGCCTCCTTCCTGTTAGTGTTGTGTATATGCTTACACTGTGTACATACAGGTGAATGTACAGTGCAGGCACACTCCCTGTGTATGTGTATATACACTGTGTATATGTACATCCCTTGAGTATGTGTGTATATGAGTTTATATGTGAGTGAGTGTGTGTGTAAGTGGGGTGTGGATGCATCCATCTGGGGCCAAAGAGCTGCTGGAGAGGTCGGCTCTAGAAATTCTGGCTTCAACACATTTGGCTGGGTGCCTGAGGTGGAGAGCTGGGTGTGAGGTTACACCACAACCTCACACTAACAAAGAGGCGGAGGAGAGAGCCCCCTCAGGTGAAGACTTGGGTAGCCAGACCACTCGGGTCCAAAGAGACTGAGGAGAGAGCCCCCTCAGGTGACGGCTCGGGCAGTCAGACCACTCGGGTCCAAAGAGCATCTTAAAAGGCTTAATGGAAGACTTAAATAATCACTGGGATCCAGCCCTGTTCAGGGAAACAGTGAAATCCCCTGCGTTTTGCCCAAACATGTGGCCTGTCTGCACGTGTGTGTGACAAATCCACAAACGAGCGCTGCTACGCTGCAACTGTAGGTCGTTACTTCGCTTAAAGTGCCAATCAAAAAGATTCTGGTTGCATTATTTCTTTTGGTAAACACTTCCTGGGAGTCATATCAACACTGCTCAAGTTCGCCCCCCCACGCCAGAATACGGAGCGTTTGCTCCACCGGTCCCCTGTGATGGACCAGCTCCTGCAGGGTGGTAGAAGACACACCGCTGCCTTGTGTGACACCCCGGCTTTTTGGCAGGAATATCGCCACAGATGCATGTTTGTATTTGTCTGCATTGCTGCAAACGCAACGGTGTTACGTCGTTCGGCGGAAGACAGCAAATTGGACATTAATTTATGTGAGGATCTCCGAGATTGTGTTGACGGCTGATTAAGGCAGCGTGTCTCACAGTGAAGAGGAGTCACTCCTCGTGGAGCTGGACGTGGCCCTAATCATCAGACCTCCTCAACAGGGCGCAGCAGCCTCTCACTTGTAACTGCATCATTACTGTACGGAGGAATTCAGGAGGGGATGCAGCGCATTAGCCACGGGGGCCGTGTCGCCGAAGACAGATGCCAGCCTCCAAGAGGCCCCACGCATCACCCCCCCCCCACACACACACACACACCTCTCTACAATGCTTTCCAATTCTGTCGCCTGGCCTCCGGCTACGGTACCCCTCTCATTAGGGGTGCTGACAGGCCCTGTCCTCGCCCTGATCCCTCATCATTAGAGCATGTAAATCACACACACACACACACACACACACACACACACACACACACACACACACACACACACACAAATCTGACAAGGTGGGGGTAACCGATCGCGTTTACCTGAGAAATAGGGGCCACTAACCCCCAACGCAGACCAGGGTTGGTTACATGTTCATGATAAACAGGCGGTAAGGCTGAGTTGTTGGAAAAACACACACAGACAGGAAATACATTTATATGGCGGCTCAGACTGAATTCTGGGGGGGGGGTGCTGTTGACGTATGCTAATACAAACTGCTGCTTCTCCTCAGAGGGGATTTCCTTACATCGAAATAATGAGGTCATCGGAAGTAGTAAACTAGGACAACACGTTAAAAAAAGAAAAGATCAGAGAAAAAAAGAGACGTATAATATATATAAAAACACACACACACACACACACACACACACACGGCCTGTAAAGAGAGGCAGCGGAGACAAAAGCGGTGAATCTGGAGGGCAAGCATCTGCTGGGTCCTGACTATCTACTGCTGCATGCTTAATTTAAGTGAACCCTCCTTTCTCTCCTTTACCCTCCCTTCTCTCCTCTCCTTTCCTCTAGCAATGTAAACCAGCCCAGACGCGGTGTAGTGAGAAAACGTCGGGGGGTGGGGGGGTGGGGGGCAGAGGGAAATGGACGAGGGCAAAAAATATGGAAACAAGGTAGTAGAGGAGTTGGAGGCTGTGGGCAGAGGGGGAGAAAATAATAATAATGGGGGCAGGGGTGGGGGGGGTCTCGAGGCAGATCAGAAAAGACAGTACAGGAAAAAAATAAAATAAAAATTGGGGGAGTGGGGAGGTGGTAGTGGTGGTGGTGGTGGGGGGTGGGTGTAATACACTCTCTGTAACGCTCGTCAGAACCCCGTCTTGTTCATTTTACTGCACCGGGGTTTTGGCGGCCCGAGAGACAAATGCGGGCTGGCTGCTGGAAAGCGTTCAAAGGGGCCCTCGCGAGGAACATCACAGTTATTTTAGCTCCCAACTACCCTGGGACCGTTTGACTGCCCCATCCGCTTATTTGGAAAACAGCTGTGGGGGGTAGGTGTGACTGAGGTGTGACTCTATTGTGTGTGTGTGTGTGTGTGTGTGTGAGACGTGCTTTTCTATGTCCTATAAATGAACACAAAAATAAAATGGCTGGTCAGCAAGAGGTAAAATATGTGTGTGGAGGGCAGAGTAGTAACACACCACACACAACGATGTGCCGGTGCATCGGGGGCAAATGTTTCCAAGAACTCTGTCTCACGAATGTGATCTATTAAAAGGAACCAAACATGACTTACCTGAGAGATTAGGTTCGGGGGAAGGAGGAAGGCCGTGGCATCGCCAGCATCGGCAGCAGGAAGACGAGGGAGGAGGGAAAAGAGAGGAGCATTAGAACCACAACCGAGCCTCATAAATATGAAATAGAGGAGTCTGAGTAAGCATTTTGTGTTGACTCCAAGCTGCGCGTTGCTTCCGAATGGCTGTAGCTTCCCTGGAAAGCGCTGCAGAATTGACGGCAAATAATTCATCACGCGCCTTGTGGGACTTCACTTGCCACACAATCAGTTAGTGAAAAAGAAAGAACGAAAAAAAAAGAAAAAGAAGGGGGGATGCTATCTGCCTAGCGAGACATTTTTTTCTGCCTTTCGGTACTAAATCAATTCATTTAGTGAAATCTTGAATTATCTGAAAAAGAAAAAAAACATACATTGCCAAATGCAGTGGAAGTGAGAGAAATAAACAGAGCGGGTGAGAGAGAGAGAGAGAGAGAGAGAGAGAGAGAGAGAGAGAGAGAGAGAGAGAGAGAGAGAGAGAGAGAGAGAGAGAGAGAGCAGAGAGAGAGAGCAGAGAAATCATTAATGCAAATGCTGCCCAGGAGCCTGACGGACGGGTGTTATCAGAGGTTACTGCTGTTTTTGGAGGGGCTTAATTGTTATTCATGATGCTGTCGATGGGCTCTGGGGGGCAGAGGCCTGCTCTGCCCGTTTGAAGTTCTGGATCGGGCCGGGACTTATTGACATATGCTGCCGGGGGTACGGGCCGCAGAGGCACATTGGAGTGAAAGAGAAAATGGTGGGTTGGGTCACATCTCCAACCTCACAGCTACACCTCTCTTTCCTGTGTGCCTCTAGCTGTGTGGGTTAGACTTACATCTGTTTTCTCCATGTTCACAGCCCCTGCATTGAGTTGTGTACTGTTACCTCCAAGGACCTGGTGAGGAAGCGACAATTACAATGACACAATCTTTTTTTGTTGACCCCCCCCCCCTTTTCTCCCCAATTTTATCTGGCGAATTACCCCACTCTTCCGAGCAGACTACCACATGCCTCCTCCAATAGACGTGGAGTCACCAGCCACTTCTTTTCACCTGACAGTGAGGAGTTTCACCAGGGGGACGTAGTGCGTGGGAGGATCACGCTATTCCCTCCAGTTCCCCCTTCCCCCCGAACAGGTGCCCCGACTGACCAGAGGAGACACTAGTGCAGCGACCAGGACACATACACACATCCAGCTTCCCACCTGCAGACACGGCCAATTGTGTCTGTAGGGACGCTTGACCAAGCCGGAGGTAACATGGGGATTCGAACTGGTGATCTCCATGTTGGTAGGCACAATGACACGATCTTCAAAGGTAGGTGGTTATCCTGAACAACCTTAACACGTGGAAACAGCCCATAGGAATTTTGTCAGAAGTCCTGATGACCTTTGAATCTGTTCAGCAGAGGGTTTCATTTCTGTAATAATTCTGTTAGTTGCCTTCTAGTCTATGTCTGCCACTCCCTCGGTCAAGGTAGTTTGTGAGTGTGTGTCCATGTGTGTGCCACATGGAATACCAACATCACACAGGGGTAAATCACAGGGAGGACGCCATCCTGAATGGTCCAAAACCTCCAGCTGGGTCCAGGGTTCCCCGCTCAATTCATGAAATAATTTTCCAGGAACTTTCGCTTTTCAAGGACCTTTTCTATCATTTCTGCTCGGGTGTATTTGACAGCTGTTGTTCACGTAAAATGGGATTATTCAGTAATAACTTGGTAAATATAATAAAAATCAGCGGAGGCCTCAGCAGTCTCCAAATGGACAGTGTCATTTTTAGCTGGTCACTGAACATGTGGCCCAAACTTCATGCGCTGATGTGCAATCTCAGCAGCTAGAAATGGATCTCAAATTACACTGCATATATGCAATGTTGGCAGGGCAAAATACATTTTATGAGCTGGCATTGCAATTTTACATGACCCTAATATATCTGCATGATGATTGATCATTTTAATCATTTTCCGGGTATTTTTTCATGACTGGAAAACTAGTCTGTGAATTAGCAGTTTTTCTAGGACATGTAGAAACCACGTCTCACTTACTTTCCTAATACATGTATGGGTCTATTTCTGTATAACATGCAGGAATTGCTTCAAATGAATGTTTCAAGGAGTGGCAGCCCACAGCACAAGAGTTCACCCGCAACTTGATTCTGACTCATACTTTGCAGCCTATGCCGCTCGAATCCTGCAAAAGGCCAGGGACCATACCTATTAACGTTGGGATTTGAAAATATGACTGAAATTTTCTGCCGCCCCACCCCGGGCCGTCCACCACCCCCTACCACTGTTCACATACCCCTTACATTTAGACAAGGACAGACACAGTGAATCCTAAAACCACCACTTGGCGACCACTTGCTTTAAAATATCAGTGCAATTGTGCCCGTCAGTGTAAGGTGGTTTATAGAGTGCACTGGTCTAAAAGCAAACTAGCCCGCATCTACCCTGGAACTGATCCAAACTGTAATAAATGTCACTCAGGACCAGCTAATCTCATCCAAATATTTGTTTGTTTATTTATCGGGATCCCCATTAGTTGTGCCTGGTTCTGGGCTTGTTCTGCACTGCCCTTGTTTTGGAAGTCAGTTTTGATTCCCTTTCAGCTATCATGTCTACTTACATCCACCCCTCTCCCTTAGTTGCCCTGTTTGGTGTCCTACCCACTAGCCACTCGTTGCCGTCCTATTTCGTGGAACTTGCAGCTTTTCTCACATTATTGGTGAGACGTGCTATTCTGATGCACTGGAAGAGCCCCCATCCCTCCTCTCATGCCCATTGGATAAAGGATGCCCGATCCTTTGTGAAGTTGGAGAAAATTAAACACTCCCTTCATGGCTCTAATGGACAATTTTATAAAATCTGTCAATCCTTCCTGAGACATGTCAGGTCCCTCCAACTGGATTCTGTCCCCATTGACTAGATACCCCCCCTGCACTGTACCAACATCTTGGACTTCCTGGCTGAGTCCTGTTTTCCCCATGTAAAAAGCACACACTATGTATAGTATGTTACTGTCACCAAATTGTCTTGTTTTGACTTGAAAGTGTTGTTTTTTTGGCTTTCTTTTAAAAACTATGTATATGTTTTATGTTATGCTATGATATGTTGTTGTATGTGTAGAAAATCTTATAAATAAATCATATTTAAAAAAAAAAATCAGTGCAACAAGGACTGGGTCAACTAGTTCCTAGGTTAAGTAAGTGACTACAGTGAGCTGGTCAGAATCAGATACCTGGTTGAACGTGAAATGCTGTTAACATCCCTGCATTAAAAATGAAAACACAAAAGGGCATATGCATTCAGCACTTGGAAGTTTATCTATGCATTACTTGAATGAGGACATGTACACATCGCTTGCACATTATGCTTCAGTTGTGATCTTGAGAGAGGCTAGTGGTAGGGGAGGACGAGCATGAAAATGCATGGGAGATTTAGGGTGAGTGAGAGAATAGATGGGGATACTGTTATATTCATCATGGAGGTCTCATGTCTCATGTTCTCACGTTCATCCATCCTTGAATCCTCGCGGTGCCATTCTTCTTCTTCTTCTTTTCTTGGCAGGTGCCGTTTGATTGAATGACTGCTTGTCAGTAGATGTTACAGCTAATGTTCTGCATACTGCCACCTGCTTTACCAGAGGGGAATGTAGCAAGCACATCAAATAGGCCTGTTGGTTATGCCTACCGTCGATGTTACCGCCAACCTTTTTTTTTATTAGAAAGGTTAAAAATAAAGGAGATTTACAGGAAAATATTTAAAATGGTTGGCAGTGCTAAAGCATGGTGGCGCAGTGGTTTGCATGGTTGTCTCACAGCAAGAAGGTCCGGGGTTAGAACCCCGGGGTAGTCCAACCTTGGGGGGTCATCCCAGGTCGTCCTCTGTGTGGAGTTTGCATGTTCTCCCCGTGTCTACGTGGGTTTCCTCTGGGTGCTCCGGTTTCCTCCCACAGTCCAAAGACATGTAGGTCAGGTGAATCGGCCGTACTAAATTGTCCCTAGGTGTGAATGTGTCAGCGCGGTGGTGGACTGGCAGCTTGTCCACAGTGTTTCCCCGCCTGCCGCCCAATGACTGCTGGGATAGGCTTCAGCATCCTGCGACCCTGAGTAGGATAAGCGGCTTGGATAGTAATGGATGGATGGATGACAGCAGGAGAGAGGGGTAAAATATGGGATAAAACAGAAGGGTCGACAGGTATGGCCAGGATGTGCAGTTGCATGCATGCAGCCATGCTTGTGCTTGTATGTGCAATGCATCCATGCCACATTAAGCGCAGGCATGTGACCATGGGTCAAGTCGCCATGGCAGGGTGCTGAGAGTTACAAAACCAACCCCATCCAAATCGTTTCAGGGTATGGACAGTATGTCAGCAGGCCTGTCAGACTAGAGAGCCACTGACAGTTACATAGTCAGTCACCACCAGGACCACTTCACTGCACTAACAACATTATCTGCATATTAGCATGGTGCTCCAATAACGTTTCACCTCGCACGGTCAGCATCCTCAACCCCTCATCTTGGCACAATCGATATTAGACAGAGAGACAGACAGACACAGAAAGTGAGAGAGAGAGAGAGAGAGAGAGACAGACAGACAGAGAGACAGACACAGAGAGCGGGAGAGAAGGACCTTCCTCTTTTCTATGAAATGACCTAAGCGCTTCAAAGGGAAGAGAGGCAGGAGAGGAGCGGAGACATGATTAGAATGAAAAGGGATGGATGGGTAAATAAATAAAGAGCTCTGCTGGATGATAGCATGACAGAGGCCTCAGAGTCTTTTTAACCACTGAGCAAATATACACACAGACAGGCAGGCAAGGCAGTAAACACTGCAGATAAGGACGCTAAAGCAAGATAGCATCAGGGCGCACATTGTCCTCGCCAAACATTTGCCTTGAATGTCTTGTTACCAGCACTATCACTGTTAAATCCCCCTTACCCAAGAGTTCTAGCGGGGCATTTGGCCTTGCTGTTAAAAATTAAAGCCCGAACAGTTCACAACGCGGTGTTTGCCGTCGGTCATACGCCGAGAAGACATTGGGTAGACACGTTTGAGAAGGACGTAATTCTTTTAAGATGGGGCAAGAGGATGGGCTAAGCATGCTAGCATGAGGCCAGTGGTCCAGTCCAGGATGCAACCATGATACTCATGCAGAATGTAGGAAATAAAAAGTACTTGAGCTTTGCTCATTTGATATACTTCTGGATCATTCTGTTCAGGTTGTAATGTTTCCTTATGTCTCAATACTCTCTCTGTACCCGTCTCTTCATCTTCATCTTCATCTCTCTCTCTCTCTCTCTCTCTCTCTCTCTCTCTCTTTGCATGACCTAGCCTGACCTTACCACTGGTTTTCCTCAGTCAGAGGGGCAGCCAGGCAGAATTTATCTGTCTGAGATAAAAAAAAAAAGGTGGAAAAAAAAGTTGAAGGGGGGTGGCTGAGGAAAGATTGCATAGCCAGGCGTGAACGCCAGGACGGGTACACAGGTCTGCAGACTTCCAGGACTGACATTAGACAGCCTCAATTCATGCGCACCCACATCAGAGACCGGAAAGTGGTGTGGTGGCGGTATTTGTCTTTCCAGCACGAAGAACGAGAATGAAAAGCACAACTTTGTCGAAGTCTTCAAAGCGGGAAGCTAAATACCGTGGGCCTTTTTTGTGGCAGCATTCATCTGCATCCAATCTTCTTGTATTTCTGTGGGCGGTGGGCATTGCACCTAAAACGTATACACATGCCTGTTGAGACACTGTTGCTCACACACACACACACACAAACAGTTTTTAATACCTATCTGTGTGACAGTGGTCTCAGGGGAGTGCCAGCGATGTGTGAAGAGCATGATGGGATCATAGGGGGAGTCCTGGCGTCTCTCCTCCAATTACTCAACAATCTGGCCTTGTCCTAATCTCCCTCTGAAAACACCCCGGGCTGGAAATGATGCAGAAAACAGCAGGTCGCCCACCAGGCCACACAAGCTAATCCTAGTGCACTGGAGTGTGTTCACTCTCTGCCCCTATAAATACTAATACAGCGCTACGTCTCACGGCTTCATGTATACATTCACATGACACCTCTGCTCTTGGCAGCAGAGCTGCAGATCCCATCACCTTGCTCTGCTTCTAGCCCATGTACCCTGTCCCAGTCAAGGGGACTTGTGTGTTTGGGCCACAACCTACTTGGTGAGCAAACACAAAAACTGACCCTTTAACATACTACATGGTACAATACCTGGAACAATCAGAAAGAAACTAGAGATTTTACAGAACATTATATTGTCGGGGGGGGGGTGGCACATTATGCTGCCATATAGTACATCCAATCATAAGAGAAACTCTTGAGTTCTTTCAGTTCAGCATCTATGCTAACCTGAAATGAACTCATCTATGCCGATAGCATCACTTGACAAAAACTTCAAAATGCAATTTGATCATATTTGCCAGCCAATATGATGCTCATCTGTGTCTGTATCTTGTACAATACTGCAGCATGGGGTGACTTCCAATCAGATCATTCATATTCAGCAGTAAAATCAATGGAGGAGACAATTGAATTTCTATTTTATGTCACCATGGCAATGCATCAGTCACCGTCTAGCCAACTGTAATCTAATGAGAATTAACACCTCAAAAATAGCTTGTGATTTCCATAAGTTAATCAGGATTGAAAATGACTGATGGCTTTAGAGGCAACACTAAAAATACCGAGCGGCCCAGAGGCCTGCCTTTGATCCCAAAGCTCAAATTAAATTGATTCCAACAGTTTCAGACAGCTTCCTCTGTGTCCTTCACATTCAAACAGTGATTTCATCAGGCTCTCATCACAGGGCTCTGCCTGAAGCTATCTGGATGGAGCCCCTATTTCTTGATCCATTCTCCGGCAGCAGGAGAAAAATGTCTCCGTCTGTCTATAAATAAGTGAAGAGCTGGCTTTGCGCAGTGAAGGGCAGAGCAAATAAATGAATAATAAAAGAGATAGTGAGTGTCAGTCAGTGTAGGTGAGGTACATCATTTCAGCCACTGTGTAAGTGAATGCTTTGGGCTGGCCACTGTTTCCACTTGTTTGCACCTGACCAACTGCACTTTTCCCTACTCTGGTACACTTTGGTCCAATTTAGCTAAGCCCAAACAACTCTAGCCTGGCACAGCCGAAATGGGCCCGGCCCATCAACCCAGCACAACCAACCTAGCCATACCAGCCACGGCATGCTGTCACCATGACCACTGTACTTCACAGACAAGCATGCAGCATATTTTTACCAAGACCACTTTATCCCAATTCCACAGCAGCTGTTCCCTGTACTGTGGCTGACACTCACATCTGGTGTCAAGGCTTTCAGCAGGCCAATGACAAAGACTCTTCTGCTTTGAGATGGTGCTACACAGAGAGGAATAGGCAGCCTTCACCCTTCATTTCAATATTGCCCGGGGGCTGCTGTGACCTCCATCATTCTTCTAGAGGAGCACCTGTCCTCCTATTCTCCATGTATGGAAGGTGCTCCCCCACACAGAGGTGAACTGCTATATCTTTTTTATAGTAGGGATTAAGGGCTCCTTCCCCCCAGCCTCACTCTCACACAACCACGCCCCTTGCACTAAATTACTCCACACAGCATCACCCTGGCTCCCATTAGCCCTTTCAATCTGCCTGCCTTCAGCATGACGAGCCCTGCAGCTATAGGAGATGGTAATGATGTGTGTACACTCGACATTATACACTCCCCTCCTCCATACCTCCATCATTCCTCCAACCTCTCTCAAATACCTCCCATTTCAAAATGTGTAGCTCCCCTGAAAGGATCAGCTCCGTGTTCTAGATTTGTCCTAAATAGCTTTGATAAACCGCGGTGAGAACTGAAGGTTCACCAGATTGAAGAGGTCTTTGCTCCGTCTGCTGTGGAGGTTGGGGGTGGTGGGGTCTTCAAGAAGCAATCGTCCAGCCCATCTCAAAGGCCCCCTCGGTCTTCAAGCCGACCCCCCCTCCCATCCATTACTGACAGAGAGGGGTGGAGACCCCGTAAATTATAGACGAGTCCCACACAGTGAACAATGGTGCAGCCATTCTGTATTCAGCACCGCATCTGCATTCCGTTACAGTCCAAGGCACAAGACTCAACCTTTCAGGCGTATTCCCATAGACGGGAGCCCCGTGGAGATAAGACGGATATGAGATACGTGTGTAAGATTTCGTGTTATCTTTGCTCACAACGTACATTGGCGTACAATGTGATTATTGGGGAACTGCAGACAACAAAAGGCCTTCCCTACGTATGCTCTGTGCTAAAATCGGGACATGTTAACTAGCCGCTCATGGGTGACGCCAACATGCATCGAGAAAAACCAAATGGTGCGACACAACAGTGCATTATGAGAAAACAGTCCAGCCTTACAATAATACCCCTTTCACACTGGCCAAAAAAAACAAAAACCTGCTAACATCTGCCTTTTTACATTGACCAAAGGCAGACATTAGTGGGTTTTTTGGCCAGTGTGAAAGGGGTATAAGTCTCCATCATCTTTGTTCGGGCTGAACCCTCAGTGATTCACTACTCTGTAAGAAGCATGCTCTACTTTCAGCATCTTTTCCATTAGATCCACACTTTAATGGAAGCGGACGATAAAGACTTTACCATTTCTCGTCTCCCTAATTCTCATTTCCAGAAGCACGCCATTCTAAAGTCATTATCAAAAATGTATCTCCGCGCCTGCAGCATACTATTGAATCTTGTATAATAACCCAGAGAATCCGATTCAACCTAAGGGCAGGAGGATTTTGTTTGGGCTGTAGCTCCTCTTCTAAGGTGGCCAAGGCCTTGCTGTCTCTCTCTCAGACTGCGACCAGGCGGCTGTCTCCGAGGGGAAGTAAATTTAGGATGAGCGAAAGTGAGAAGGATCTAGAGGGAGACAGAGCATGAAGCACCGGTCTGACAGCTTCAGATGGCTGTAGAATACACCCCTCCACCCCTGCTTATCCATGCTAGCTCGGTTTTACCTCTCTCTCGCTCCCTCATTCATGTCCATTTGACTCGGCGTACACATGCCATTTTTGATTAGTCCCATTTTCCCTGAGCCTTTCACTGACAACACATCGATTTGATTTCCGCATGCGTTTCCCCCATCTCTGTTGTCGTCCCTCACCGCTACGAGCAGCAGATGGTGCGGGGATTGTATATTGAAATGAGTTCGTGAGATGCCTTCACACTACTAAAACCACACCACTCCACCTGCCACTGTCACCCCGACCCCTCCATTTTCCCCTGGGTTGTAACCCCTCAAGATAGGCTCTCTTCTAGTCCTAAAACACTACGTACATGTGTACGGTGTACCCATCAGCATCTTGGCCCTCAGGTCTCGTCTACACCCTCGAACCTAAGAGCTCCCCCAACCACCCAACACCCACCCACTGCCCCTCTACAAAAAAGAAAAAAACAAAAGAAACATGACCACTCCTGATCTCCCTGCGGGGAAGATCGGGTTAATATTACATTTGTGAGGGAGACAACACTTCTTCATTTCTCATTTATTGGAAGGCAGTCAAGCATGAAAGAGTGTTTGTGAGCAGGGGAGTGGATTACCTGACCCCATCTCCCCTTCTATCAGATCAGTGGGGTCCCCAATAACCCCCCTGTATCATTCTACTGTGCAGGGGGACAAAGGAGAGGATGGACACGTGCTTTCTTAACCTCTCCTCTGCCTTGATAACTCTAAAGGACTGGTCGGCTGTACCTACACCTAGATCCTCCTCCACCTCAGAGAGCGAGTGAGAGAGAGAGAGAGCGAGAGAGAGATCTCACTATTGTGAGAGGAGTTTAGAGGGATTGTGACAAGCTACTAGAATTGTGCAAGAAAAGAGTAGCAGTACAAGTGAGAAGTAGTGTTTTAAAGGCAGCGAGGAATAAACACAATGACACACTTGTAATCTGATTCAAACATTTAAACACCAACTGAGGTCACTTAAGAACTAAACAATTTTGTGTGATCTTTTGTTTGTGAAGCTGAGTAATAAATACATATTAGTATAGTTGTTTTTTAACCCAGGGCAGCACGGTAGCGCAGTGGTTAGCGCGGTTGCCTCACAGCGAGAAGGTCCTGGGTTTGAGCCCCTGGGATAG
Source organism: Lampris incognitus (assembly GCF_029633865.1). Lineage (NCBI taxonomy): Eukaryota > Metazoa > Chordata > Actinopteri > Lampriformes > Lampridae > Lampris > Lampris incognitus. The sequence continues at coordinate 15,137,819 of NC_079217.1, read as the reverse complement.
TCCAACCTTGGGGGTTGTCCCGGGTTGTCCTCTGTGTGGAGTTTGCATGTTCTCCCCGTGATTGTGTGGGTTTCCTCCGGGTGCTCCGGTTTCCTCCCACAGTCCAAAGACGTGTAGGTCAGGTGAATCGGCCGTACTAAATTGTCCCTAGGTGTGAATGTGTGTGGGTGTCGACCCTGTGGCGGCCTGTACAGGGTGTCTCCCCGCCTACCACCCAATGACTGCTGGGATAGGCTCCAGCATCCCGTAACCCAAATTCGGATAAGCGGCTTGGATAATGGATGGATGGATGTAGTTCAACCTAAGACACAACATTCCAATGCCAAAGCAAGTGGTGTCTGGCTTGGTTAAAAATTAATTTCCAATATTTAATTTGCTTCATTCATAACAAAATTAATACTACGGAAAGGCACAGTACGCAAGTGCACAGATGCATTTAAACACCACTTAAGGAGAATAAGACACTTCGGTAGATGTGTCCAATCTTACTGATCAGAATCTCAACAGCTTGTACAAAACCCTGATTTTGCTGGTGTTCAAAACAGCAAATCATGTTAAGATCCTTTAATGTTGAGTTTCTCACATCACACTTTTAAAATGCTTATCTTCGGGTGTCCAGGCGGCGTAGTGGTCTATTCCATTGCCTACAAAACATGGGGATCGCTGGTTCGAATCCCCATGTTACCTCCGGCTTGGTCAGGCATCCCTACAGATACAATTGGCCGTGTCTGCAGTTGGGAAGCCGGATGTGGGTATGTGTCCTGGTCACTGCACTGGCGCCTCCTCTTGTCGGTCGGGGCGCCTCTCCGGGGGGGAGGGGGAACTGGGGGGAATAGCGTGATCCTCCCACGCGCTACGTCCCCCTGGCGAAACTCCTCACTGTCAAGTGAAAAGAAGCGGCTGGCGACTCCACATGTATCGGAGGAGGCATGTGGTAGCCTGCAGCCCTCCCCGGACCGGCAGAGGGGGTGGAGCAGCAACCAGGGCAGCTCGGAAAATAGGGTAATTGGTCAAGTACAACTGGGGAGAAAAAGGGGGGACCCCCGCCCCCCAAAAAATGTATTTTCAAGATACCAGACTCCTGTACAACTCAGCTCCGAACTTCAAGTGGCGGCAACTTATTTGCCACTGCTAATTGGCTTTTAGAGGACTTTCTTTTGACAATGTGGAGTAGAGGACAGCGTGCTTCCCATCCATGTTGCAGATTGCTAGAATATAAAAAACATTCAATTCATGTCTTTTGTATCAAGGGCCATTGTGGATGACACGCTGGAAGCAGACAAAGACAAGAACTACTTCGACTGAGCATCCACTCAGCGGCTGCAGAGTGAAATGATGGACAGTATAAAGGAGAAGAACGAGGGCAACAAGAGAGATAAACACAGTGGGAGGTGAAAGAAGAGGAGGAAGAAGAACAGGTAAAGAAGTAATCAGGCTGCCCATGACCTTCAAATGGTAAAAACTTCATCTGGAAGAATGGACTGAGCAGGATGCGGAGGAGCTTGTGCATGAACCAGGCTCACTGTTCAGATTTATTTATGATCGGAGTGCTAATGGCTGCCATTCAGTCCATGGAAGAAATAAACCCCCCAAAGACACTCAATAGACCCGTGCTTCCTAGGACTAAATGAAGGGAAACTTGTACAGAACATCTTCCCTGAACAAAGCTATAGCCCATTGAATGAGCCAATCAGAACCAATGGCAAGAACCATTCTTGGCTAATGCATCCCAATGTACATACTTACCAATCTCCACTCCAATTTTTTCCTTCACCAATAAGGATAAAGGCCTGATAATACTGGCCACTGATTGCACATCCACTTGGACCCTGACCAATAACACCATCAAAGCATATGTGAATGGGCCCGGTGTAAGTGGTGCAAACACAAGGACTCTCTGAATGAGTGTGTTGTGCTTGTCCTGGCATCATAACTGGCCCATAGTGGTTAAAATAGCACCGTCAATGAGATCTCAACAGTCAGCGGGCATTGAAAATAGTGGAGGAGGTCTCTGTCGGCTCTTGTGTTGCTATGCATAATGTAAAAGCACTTACTCTGTCCTTTCCATTTATTTCCACAGAAACACTGCCTCCCCTCTCCTCCCCTTCCCTGGGCCTGAGAGTCCCCAGTGCTCCAGCTAGCCAGAGGACCTGACTGCTGTTTGACCTGTTTCTAGATGACGGGAGTCCTTATCCCTTACTGCTCACAGCCCCTTTGTTTCCTTAATAGAGCCGGTGGAGAATCTCCACTGGATCTACAGCATCTGGTGAAATATGGCTCCAGGAACCAATTTTAATGGACCAACCACTGCCAATTAGGTTCTGTTTATAATTTGCATTTTGAATTTCAATGTGAAGAGCAAGTTTGCGGCTAAGAGATCTGCTGACTATCACACCAAGAGCCTCTCCTATCAACTACGACAGTGGCGCATGCACTGGCTGTATTTCAGCCCCTCACAGGAATTCAATTTTGATGTTGATAGGAGCGAGGGCATTATCCACTTAGAGTTATTAATTTGGCCATTCTCACAAGGAGCAGGGGGGGGGGGTTGTCAATGCTTTCACGCCGCAGATTCGTAGATATTCACAGCCGCTAATTGATTTGGCCGGCATGGATCCTACGCTGATAAGATATTGTTTTGCAGGCGAGGTATGCATGGATAAGCAGCTGCATGGTGTTCCCTGTAATGGCTGAGAGAGACGGGCCCGGCATGTGGGGGAGGCGGGTGTGGTGTGGTGTGTGTGTGACCAAACATGCTTCACTTCTGACCCATATATTTACACCCCTTTTGACAGAGCCCTGGGCTAAATTCAGTTCAACAGCCAGTAAAATATTCATTCAGAGAATTTCAAGCTCCGTCCAGGACAATGTATATGTATTTATGTGTAAAAGTATATCCAAAGCAAATTGCATATCGTATGGATTAAGTTGCATACATACTATGTGCAGATGTGATACTCAATGTACATATCCAGACCAAAAGCAATCACTGTTTCTTCAGTGAGAACGTTTCTGTTATTACTGAACATGGTGCATGAAGAATGCATATTTTCTTTGCGCCGCCATAGGATAAATAAATACAAAACAAATACATCCATAAATATGTTAATAAAAGAGTAACTAGGATGAGCTAAAACAAAGGCCAGGGAGTCCTACGCGATGCCACTTTTCCCCCTGTCTCTGCACATAAATAAGGACACAACCCTCGCTTCAATTAGGCTTTTGTGCGCACTGTGGCGAGATGATTATCATGTATTTTTCATGTGCCCCCTCCGTCTCTCCGCTTGGCCTGCAGCTCTGACACACAACAACACAACCTCAGCATTTTGCCGTAGCATGTGGGAGCGCACATGCGCACACGCACAGACACATATACATTAACACACAAGCTTGCGTGGACGCACAGGAGCACTCGCGAGAATGGTTGCATGCATAATTGTGTGTGTGTGTGTGTGTGTGTGTGTGTGTGTGTGCATGCATGTTTGTGTGTGTGTGCATGCACGTTTGTGTGTATGTGCACTCTCATACGTGCACACACATCCACACCCCCACACACATATATGCTCCTATGACGATACATGCATGCAGTTACAAAAATAAATACACACAAGCTTGCACACACACACACACACATGCACACACACACACACAAATTGCACACACCATACACCAAGCATGCATATGAGAACACCCACACATAAATATACACTTAGAAATACACACAGCTGAAGAGTGGAATACTGTGGCAGCATGCCAAATAATATCACTTGATTTCCATTCAGTTGTCAAAAGAGCACATGCAACTCAGCTTACACACACACACACACACACACACACACACACACACACACACACACACACACACACACACACACACACACACCTTAGAAATAAATTAGGAATATTGTATTTTGACAAGGGGGTAGTGGGAGCATGGAGGCGAGAGGTGCTGCTGAATATTTCAACAGGAAACAGAAAGGAGGAGTTGGACGCTTGCTGGGGAAGACATGCCAGATGTCTGAGGATTTAATGGGGGATAAACGGAAATCATCCCCCTTTCACCGCTCCACACTCCCAATCATAACACATTGTCTTAACGGTCCTAATGGATCAGGTAAGACTGCTCCACGACGAGACGCTGAACACACTGGCTACCGGTGAAGATGGGAGGACGGGTAAGGAACGCCATGGCGCCCACTTAGCGGAAGACATTAGAAAGATTATGCAAAGTGCTAACGCGAACGTCCCATTTATTAATATCACTACGCGGTGTATATTTATTGAATCACAGGGGACGGAGTCGTTTATTTCCCAGCCAGAAAGGTTGGCTGCCAACATGTCCCCCTTCGCAGTCATGAAGTCAAAGTAATTAACTATGAGAGCCGAGTGAGGGAACGGCAAATACGTAAAATTCCAGATGGGGAGGTGACAAAACCTCCCTAAGTAAATGCAGAGGAAGATTAATAGGATAGTCACCGCCATGGTCTAGTTCGGCGATGTCCCCGTCGGGGTCTGAATATGAGGTCCGAGGACCAGAGGGGATGTGAGGGTGATAGCAGGGGACGACTTGGACAGAAAGTAAAAAAGCCTGTTCTTCTTCCATGGTGATTTAATGAAGGAACCCAGAGGATTCAGTCAAGGTTGTTCACTAAAACCATCAATAAAAAGTCAATAATCACAGACACACCAAGGTTATTAACCAGAAACATTACACGTGTGTGTGTAATAATGGCACCAAAACAACGGCCCCTCAGACTCACCTGCGTTCTTCAGCTCCAACTGTCTGAATACCGGGGAACGGAAAAGAACTGCAGCGCTATTAATGAGGGTTGACACTACGGGCAACTTCGTGTCACCAGAGACATCATAGCAAATTAGCCGATAATTAAATTTTTCTCTATTAGGGGAAGAGCGGAGTAATAACTCACACAGTAGGACCTCTGCCTCCAATAATGTCTTTATTCTCCTTATGTGAGAGGGTGGAGGCGGGCGAGGGGGGTGTTGACAGCTCCAAAGCATACAGGCAGAGACGGGCACCCAGGCATCTTCTTTGTCTTAGGTGACTGCAAGGGCGAGAGTCTCCTTTGCGGGCTTAACGGTTGCCAGGTTAGTGGGGGAATGGCAGTGTGCCTCGTGAGTCTGTTGCTGTTTATTTAGTGCAAAGCTCCACAGAGTGATGTGGAAAACTAGCACGAGCTGCTGAACTGCAGCACTACAGCGCTCGCCATGCTGCTCTTCTTTGGATACAAGTACATTTAATTATATACACACACACACACACACACACACACACACACACACATATATATATATGCACACACACACACACACACACACACAAATATATATATATATATATACACACATGTGTGTGTATGTGTGTGTAATGACCCAGCTGTTAAGGGGGCCTTAGCTTCCAGCTGTTAGCCTGGTGATGACAGCAGTCCACAGCCCCACCTTCATGCTCACTGATCCGGGTAATTACCTCGTCCATTTGACCCCCCCCCCCCAACACCTCCTCCCCTCTGCGCTCAACTCAGCCGTCACCACAACCAGCACCTTGTCTGAGAGTTGTCTGGCCAAGCTGGCCGTCACAGCACCACCGAGACCTGATCCAAGACCGAGTGCTGGATGATGTGTTTACATCTGCCACATTTCCATTAAATCATCGATGTTAAGATCATCATCTCTGCACTATGACGGTCCAACATGTTGTATGAGACGGTTTGAGGAAACTCTATGTCAGGCTATCTGCAGCCAATCACTGACACCCGCAGTCAGTTAAAGTTGCTTATTTCAACCATCATAAAGTCACCATCATAAAGTGACAGGCAGTCGTCTGAGGTGGAGTGTCTTCCCAGAAATTTTCATACTCGGCTGGCACTTGCGTTTCCATTACAACAGGGCTACCGATGACGCGCTTGTCTTGAGTCAGACGTTTAAAAGCAGTGTCCGCTTCAGCACTGTTTACTTTTGCACTGTTCAGTGGTTGTTGGTGGCCAGCTACTTAAGGTCATGTATTTCCAGGCTGTTGTTGGTGTCTACCGCTTATTACTTGAAAAACGGAGCTGGGACAATGTCTTGATGGAAGCCTTTTTAAACATGTCGCTGAATCATCGCTGATGTCACCGCAAACCGCCAGGAGGCAGGTCTGGCGCGCTTTGGCGTGACTCCGGTGATGGTCCGTCTCGGGCGCAACTTGACCAAACTCAGCGCATTTAAACTGGTGATTCATTCACTCATTCATTATCCAAACCACTTATCCTTACTCAGGGTCGCGGGGATGCTGGAGCCTATCCCAGCAGTCATTGGGCGGCAGGCGGGGAGACACCCTGGACAGGCTGCCAGGCCATCACAGGGCAGACACACACACACACACACACACAATGGTAATGGTAAACTGGTAATGGAAACGTAAATTAAATCAGCGTGGTTTGACTTGGCACGGCCGAAAGTGCCAATGGAAAAACCCTGAAAGATAATTACTGTGCCTGTTGTACAGTCAGCTGTAGCAAGATTGTACTCAATGATTGACAAGATGGAGGTCATGGGGTGGGATAGGACAGGGAGTGGAATCAGAAGACACATGCTGAGCGACGCACCATCCCTTTTTTTCCACCATCGAATCCCGTCTCAAAGCTTGTCTCGCTCTTCATCACCCCCCAGGTGAGCGGAGACAAGATGGATCCAGTTGATCAGTAATTTCACAGATGACGGACTTTTCTGTCCTCAATTTGATATTGTTTGCGACAAAAGAACGAGGATCTCCGTGTTCTGCAGCTCTCCTCAGTGAGGTATAACGTATTCTGTTCTTTTAATTTGCTGAAACATTAGAGGAGTTTGGGACGGCAGCAGGCCTGTCTCGACTAGGTCGGCTGGGGGAGGTAAAGTAGTACAAATCGAGGGCAAGTGGGGGAATGGAATTAAGACAATAACCGCATCTGCTCCTCGAGATGCACCGGCGATGTAGTGGTGTGTCTGTGAATGTGTGTGTGTGTGTGTGTGTCTCTGTGTCTGTGTGAGAAAACATCAGGGAGGCCTCGGCTCTCATGGCAGCCCCAGTGAATCTAATTAAGGCTTTGCATTCAGATACACACTATCAGCACCTGGACATCTGGCCTTGGTTCACAACACCCTTTTCCCTTCAGAATCAAGTTTCTTCCAACACAGCATCTTGTGTGTGTGTGTGTGTGTGTGTGTGTGTGTGTGTGTGTGTGTGTGTGTGTGTGTGTGTGTGTGTTTGTATGTCCTTTAAACATACATTGCGGAGTGATTAGCATGCACAAGCCAAGTATACTCGTGAACATCTGTGCTTATTCTAGCCGTCCCACCCTGCCCTTGACTGGATAGCCTGGCCGAATCCCAGTCCCCCCAGTGACTCCCTCATCACTGCTCACCCCGGAGGAGCTGCGTCAGCTGGGCTCGGATGGGGGGATCAATGCCGGGGAAACAGCCTCATAATGGCCCGGATTAATGATGAAAAATTTGGCGTCACCCTGTAAGCTCCTGGACATTCATCACCGGGGAGGGTCGGGCTGCCAATAGGAGGCTCATAGCATCCCCTGACCCGGGAGGCCAGTGGCAGGACAGTAGCACAACTGTGGCCGCTACTGTTTCCAGCTGGAAGCCTAATGGACATACTCTCTGGGGGCATTAGGGCAGGGAAGGATTGATACTCATAGATGGATATTATGGCTGTTGCTGCTGATGCTTTTTATAGCCCTTAGCTGCCGCCGCCGCCGCTGTTAGAGAATGCATCTCGCTTGAACAAGCCAACTGCCATCAATCTCTCACACAGGAACACTTTACATGCCCCCCCTTCTTTCTCCTCGCCTCCTTTGTGTAATAATGCGTAGAGGAGAGAATGCACTGAGCAAAGCTACAAGAAAGCATCAGATAACATTTGTTTCCTTGTCCTTTGGGGTGTATCTAAAAAAAAATTTTTGAAAAAAGAAGACGGTGTTAAGGGGAATAAAACACAAACAGGGTGTTCAAGTACATTTCTTAAGTAAGACTAATGCCTAGCCAAGCAGATAACTACACAGCCTAAAACACACTCACAAACAAACAAATAGAGGGGCCTTTCTTGGTTACTAGAGAAAGTGATAATACACAGAGAGGCAATCTATTGTGCTGCAATCATAGGCCTTTCAGCAGACCCCAAGGATGGATCAGGCCCAGTCCACCTGCCTCCTAGGGAAAGCAAGACAGAGCTATTACAGGCCTGTCAGGGGATGAGCTGGGCTTGAGAAATTTACAACTGTAGGCCTTTAAGTGTTTCTCCCATTACCTTTCAGCTGTCACCTAAAGTAATGCTACCTTAAAAAGAAAGGTCTTCATGCCGGGCCTGAAGATAGGGCCTGGCCATGGCTTTGTAACCCCCCTGCCCAAATCTACCCCTCAACAAAATAAATGGTATAATCCATCTAAGGTCCCTTCCAACCCTTGTCCAAGATGATAGCTTTTATCCAACAGCAACTAACGGTACCAGGAGTATGCACATTTTCAGCATGGGTGAAACCCAGACGGGAACTGTCAGGCCTAAAATAGTCTAAAAAATAATATTTAAAAAGTCATCAGTTCTTATTTTTCATTATCAAGTCATAATTTGACAAGCAACATCTACACAAAATACTTCTGAGTGACTAAACCCTTCAAACCTGCCTATTCAGGTCATACTGGAATGTGAAGGGTTAAATGAAAGCAACCCCTTTGTCTGCCTATCAGAATTTTACTGCCTCTGCAGTTGCTGGGAAGAAAATACTACGCTTCCAAGCTCTGTGATTGGTGGTCCGGCTATAATTTTACAGAGGTCTGAGCAATAGTGATGCGATGAGAGGGTAACTTCAAATGACAGTAAGACTGCCCGACATATCTTCCCTCTAAATGGGTGGGATGTGTTATCGCTAATGTTATGATAAGTTCCACCCGCTGAGTTGGAACACGAATCACAAGCTAGCAAATAAATACATAAAAAAAAATGCAGATAAGCTAGCTAGCTAGCTAGCCTGTTGGTTCACGACGGAAGCTGCGAGTAATGTTACCGCTAGTTAGGAGGACGTCGTTGCAAATGTATCACCCGTGCCATTTTCAAGATTAACTTTTAATTAAATGTTGGAGTTAATCGGCGAAGGAAGACCTACACAAAGGGTAAGCTGTTTAAAATCCAATAGGCCGCCATGCCAGCAGATTTTATTCTGGCTGCCGCAGTCACTGTTTTGTTCAAGCGTTCATTACATTCAGGAGAAATTACTGGTCAATCTTTAAATTTACCAACTCAGTGGTCATTATGCACATTTATCATAACATATCTATTTAATAGTCTGTTGTGCCAATGTGATATTTCTTATCAACAATATTGCTTGTTTGTGGTGGTGGTTTCCCAAAATGCCATGATCACTGTTCACTGTCCATGGTTCTGAAGTGTGTGTCGCTAATGGTTGCTGGGCTGTGTGTGCACTGTCATGATGTGTAGGCTTACATGAAATTTTGTTGGTTTTGTGAGGTGGGAGGGGCTGGCTGTCATGTGTTTTGCACCCCAGCCCATTGTCACCATATTCCGCTTTAGTGCACACACAGCTTGTGTGACGATGTGATTATTTGTAGGAGGATTTGCAGTTTGCTTTAGAAATGAGCTGTTTTGTTGTTTTGGTGATAACCCTCTCTCTCTCTCTGTGCTGTTTGCTTATTGAGTTGCCTAAGCTGGACTAGTGTCTGGAACTGTCATGGGTAACTTCTGCAGTACTATGTGATTTGCCCCCCCCCCCCCCCCCGATGAGAGAAGGGGGTTCAGAGGGCCAAGGTTTAAGAGCAAAGGTTCGCTACTGGTCACACAACTAGGATATTCATGAGGAGTTAATTTATGCAAATATAGAGGACCTCATAAACAAGGGAGGAGTCCATCCTGGGACTCGTGTGAGAACAAGCATAAACACTTAAGTCTGCAATACCATTTGAATGCTGTGTGTGTGTCCGCCTGTGTGCAAGCATACTATATGCGTTAATGCAAACAAAGTTCTAAGGCGATGTGCAAGCAGCCGTGAGCAGTGAGCAGTCTGGCAGACCTCAAACTCTGCAGCCCTGCATGCTTGTTAAAGCCAGGGCCTATTGTTCTATTTTCATCCAACTGAAAGTGACCATCGCTCTGGGACTGTCTGACTCTTTGTGGACATCACTGGAACCCCCTATGGCTTATGATGTTATTTGTTTCATGCTTTCGCTGCCTCATTGTTTTCCTTGGTGGTGTGCTGGTTTTGACCTTAAGATCCCAGGGATCTGTCAATCCTTAAAAAGTCATGGGTGGATATGAAGACGCCCTCAAAAACCCAACAAAAAGCAAAAGCTGACAACAAGGATCATCTGTGCTGCACAGAGCAGCGGTCCCGACCTCGACTAGCTTGGCCTTCTTGCAGCTTCATTCCCAACTCCCTGGCATTGCAAAGCCATTAATCCATCGCAGCCACTGCAATAATGGACACAAGGCCTCTATCCAGGAATGTGAAGCCTAAGCAGATATCAGGCCCTGATGTAGGAGTTAGGTGGGGGGCAATTAAGCGCTTGGCGCAGGGAGGAGTGCAGGTGTGTGGACTGTTGATAAGGACAGTGGCGCTGCCATTACTCATTCCCCTCCAACAACAGCAAATAGACTGCCAGTGGATGACGGCTGTGCTCTGGCAGCCACCAAAAGCTTTTCCTCACCCAGAGAGAGGAGTGTGCGGTGGGAGAGAGTGGATAAGGAATAGATAGCAACAAAAAGCACATTTCATCATGCCAGAGAAGACAGGGGGAAAAAAATGGTTGAATGCAATATCACTGAGGGGAGAGTCATTTAGAAAAACGAGGTGATTCCACAGGCTGGCTCATTTCAAAGCAATTAAAATTAATTAAGTGTTGCTTGTGGCACTTTATATTTGAGATAGTGGGTTTCATTATTGCAGCAATGCTATGTTAAAAGGAAATGCTGCAACATTATTTAGGATTTATTTTGACATAATGAAAATATGAAAAATACCACACCATTAGCGCATAGACAAACTTCCTCAAAATAGGGTGTGCAAATACAATTTGTACTGGACTCTCCTGCAAAACCGGATGGCGGCAATCTCACACAAATGAATCCGATGATATAAACGCAATAACAGGTAAATGTATTGTGTAACGTGAAAATGACAAATGACTCAAAATGAAAATCCTCTCACCTTCAAATGGAATGGTGAAAATCGAGTCGGTTTGGTTTTGTTTGTGTTGAGCTCTTTGCTCAGGCAATTAACCCCAACGAATCCTTAATTAAGCAAATAAAACTTGTTATCCCTTTAGTGGGTGTACAATGTGTTTGACTGGTGATGATTAATACATCACAGCGTGCTCTCTACCTTAACGAATGTAATTGGCGTACAAGTAAAAGGCGTCTCGTTTTAACCAAGCTCGCCTTTAAGGGGCCACGACTGCAGTTCTTGGGCCCTGCATGACGCCAGAAGCGTAATAAAGGACTTGATTGGTGACAGGACAATGGCGCTCTCTTTGAATATCTCAGTCCTGAATCCAATATGCACACACAGCCTAAGCTGTCTGTCAGATACAGCAGTCCCATCCGCCGAGCGTCAGTCTGCCCTGAGGATACAAATGGCCCCTTTCTCCCGGTCAGCAGATCCTGTCATCCCTCTGGCCTTAAGCAAAGGACATCCTGTCTGCCTGTCTGCTACAGCAGCCACGGCACCCGACAAGCAGATGCATGCTGTTTCAAGTGTAGCAACATGCATATGGATGTGCAGGTCAAACCACTTGACAAGGGATTGAGACCCGAGAAGCGAGCACCTCTGCTGAGGGACTGGGGAAAAGGGCATCTCTCCACTGTGACACACTCGTTGTCATCTGTGACATTTATCTCCATCCCCTCCAAAACTGCGTGCCTTCGTTCCCGCCCCCACCCACTTAGCCTTTCATGCGGGCGGCACGGCGTCATCTCCTGTTGACGGTAAGCTCAACATTTGAGCCAGCTACTAAAAATGTATAAGGTACTCTGAACTTAGTGGAGGGGGGGGGGGGATAGAAGGAAAAATCAGGGAAAGAAATAATTTCTTATTTCTGCAGAAATAAACCAATGGACTGATTTTTTTTTGTCCTTTACTATGCTCCCTCCATCTTCCATCCTAACTACTCGAGCTGTTGGACGCTGATGTCAGCAGTTTCTCATCCCCAGCCACAGAGCCTCAAAACTCAGCACTCCTCCCTCTCCCTGGCCTCCGGCAGCCGAGCGGAGGAGGAAAGGCAAGGAAGAGCACCATGCCTACTTAAAGCAAGGAAAGAACAACATGCTGGTGAGACACAGACACAAAGATATAATTTCATAGGCTCCTGTATAAACTCTGATTCACTGTGCTTCGTGGATTACTCTGTCCGATCTGTGAATATCTAGGAGAGTGGAGCGGAGTCTGTGGCTTGAAAGAGAGGGTGGCAAAGGAGGCCATGCGGTCTCCATGTGGTCTCCCGTTCCTGTCGGACCGAGAGACACGGTGCCATGTGAGAGAGGAGCCCGGGCTTTGTGGCAGGGACTTATGCCACCTCACAGTTTCATCCTGCTGTCGTCTCCTTGGCACCCCCCCCCTGTTTAATTAGCTGGGAGTAATCAAATGGTAGGAGATTAACCCCCCCCCACACACACACACAAAATACTGTCAGCAGATGATAAATCCACACGAGCCATAAAGAACTGCATAAAGGAAAAAAACAAAAGGATGCAATTTTTTATAATGCTGAGAGAGAGAGAGACACACACACACACAGAGGGAGAGAGAGGGAGAGAGAGAGAGAGAGAGAGAGAGAGAGAGAGAGAGAGAGAGAAAAAGAATGAGAAAGAGAGAGTGAGAGAGAAAAGGAAAGAGAGAGAGAGAAAGAGAGGGGTGAGAGTGCTTATCTTCAATTCACCAACAACCCAGCGGGGAGGAGGAAAAAAAAGTGATGCCTAAATCAGCTCATCAAGCAGAGGGCTGCAGTAATTAGGACTAATCCCTCCCTGTATGTTATGTGTTTATGAGCATAATAACCCATGCACACACTCAAACACACGTACATTTCCACACACAGACACACAAGTCTGCATACAGAAACACGTGGCTGCACAACCACACCCAAACACACACACACACACACACCCAAACACACACACACACACACACACAGTGTGTGCATGCACGCTCTCTCTCTCTCACACATACTCACACACAACAAAGCTGCCCTGTTGTTTAATGTGTTAACTTTTCTACATACTACCTATTAATATTATCACTACTGTCTATCATAGTATCATGGTTTTATGACTATGAATATTACAGAGGTCTGATAAAACCCTCAGTGTTTTCAAGTCATTTGCAGAGATCACATTCAGCTGTTCCCCCTCATCAGCTGCACGTGTGCAACGCCCTCGGTTTACATGAAAGAAAAACCCCCTCACCTACATGTTCTCGCCTATGGAAGATGAAAAGCCACTTGCTAATAATGAGCGCCTCACTCTGGAGACCCCTGCCAGTTTGCTGATGTCAGCGTCAAGCCATAATAAACTCAACCACCCAAAACATGGCTGCCGTACGTACACAGGCGGCCACTGGGCTTTACTCCTTGCTTTTCCACACATGTGAGACTGGTCTCTGGAAGCCCCCTCCGAGAGTACAGGTCTAATAACAGCGTGACCCACTGCAGTCAGCCACATCTGTCCCAGGCGGCCGAGGCTTGTGGGTTGATCTCCACGTCGCTGGAGCTGGTTGCCATCATCATGAAAGCTTGCTAATGTGCATGTTGACAAAACCCAGCACCGACCAGAAAAACCCACTCTAATACAATTACCTCTTCACTACCTATTGAGGTAAAGGACCGCTTAAGTCATTACAAAGTCTCCCAAAAAAGTATTACAAACAAGTGTGTTTGTGAGTGTGTACACCAGTGGCGGCTGGTGCTAAAAAAATGTTTTTTGGGGGTGGGGCACAATTTACCTTGGCTCAGCACACCTGACATCTGCTTTAATGTCCACACAGTCACAGAGTTATTAAGAAGGACAATGTGGCCAATAGATTTTACCAGGGCTCGTAGACGGTGGATGATTGACAGTCCAGACGAGGCGTCGTGGTAGGTGTGAACATGATTGACAGCCATGAGAATTGTCCAATCACGTTAGATCAAAAAACGTTAAAACAATACCAATTCACTCCCAATAAAAGTGGGAGTGTCTGGGGCGCAGTGGAAAATCTGAAGAAACCAATTAGACAGCAGCCTCGGGTCACCTGCTCGCCACAAGTTTGAGGGCTTACATAAGGTAACTAAATTATAGTTGACATGTTTAAGTAGGGGCGGCGCCATGGTTAGCGCGGTCGCTTCACAGCAAGAAGGTCCTGGGTTCAAGCCCTGGGGTAGTCCAACCTTGGGAGTTGTCGCGGATCGTCCTCTGTGTGGAATTTGCATGTTCTCCCCGTGTCTGCGCGGGTGTCCTCCGGGGCCCCAGTTTCCTCCCACAGTCCAAAGACATGTAGGTCAGGTGAATCGGTCATACCAAATTGTCCCTAGGTATGAATATGTGGGTGTGTGGGTGTGTGTGTGTGTGTGTGTGTGTGTGTGTGTGTGTGTGTTGGCCCTATGATGGCCTGGCAGCCTTTCCAGGGTGTCTCCCCGCCTGCCCGCCCAATGACTACTGGGATAGGCTCCAGCATCCCCGCAACCCTGGGAGCAGGATAAGCGAGTCGGGTAATGGATGGATGGATAGATTTTCATCTCTTGATATTTGAAGGGGGCGGCGCCCCAGCGCCCTGTACTGGCCAGCCACCACTGGTGTATCACATTTGTGTTTGAACATGCATATGCGCATGCTTATGCACAAGTGAGAGCATGCATGAGTATTCACAACTGTACAGCATGAGTCTACATGAGCGAGAGTGTGTAAATATGTCTCTGTGTGCATGTGTGAATGTGTCTCTGTGCACACAAATGTACACTATGAATTTATTTCCCCTCTGCGAGCCTCTGTATCCACAATCTTAGGGCCGGGCTGCATCCTAAGTTCCCTTGTCTCTGCTCTCCTCACATCACCAGACCCAGAACAGGTGTAACGGGGCTTCCACGCTCCCCATGGCCACCATCTCTGTATGCTCACCACACAAGCCCTGTGTGTGCATGGTCACACGGCCGAGCACTCACATTCAACCTTGACCTTTTCCCAGCGAAAAGGAGGTGCAGGGGGGATCGAGGAAGAGACACAGGGGGAAGGAGGGGAAGGGAGGGGGCCAGCCTCAACAGGAAGAGGAACGTGGGGCTGAATTTGAGAGCGAAGACAACGGGGGAATTGTGAATCAGGTGCCACTTGCCAGTGGACGTGAGGTCAGAAATGTGACCTGTGATCAAGCGAAACAGGAAATGGGCTGCGATGTCGAGTGGGCTGATGACACGGAATTGGTAAGATAAAAAAAAAAAGGTTGGTTGCCTTCCCACAGGGTCAGTCTAAAGGCACTTTTTTTACACCCTCAGATCAAAACAACAATGAGGAAACACCCTACAAAAAAAAAAGGTTTGCTAACCCGACCACTCCCATCCCATCCCACCCCAATGGTGACGGACAATAAAGTCCCCGGGAAGATGAGGCTTATCAACCACGGTGCTTTGTGACTGTTAAGAGCTGCCTGGCCCTAAAAGGTTCCTCTGCAGGCATAACTGATAAGTGCCTTAAAATAAGCATGCCAACAATTTTCCAGTGACCTGGCTCGAGAGCACACTGTAAGGAAACAAGGCCCTGGCCTTTAACTGAAGACCCTCCACCTTACAGTCTGGCCGGCCCCTGTTTGAAGTGGTAACTGCGGTGCAGTAATATGTTAAGTCCTCCTCTGTAAGCCACAGTGTTTTTGCTCTGCCTTTGTTTTCAGCGAGAGTCGGTGGGCGAGGAGGGCCTCCCTGACTCTGATGAGTGTAATTATGCTTTAAAAAAGGGCCGCAGGAGTAAATTCGTTATCTAGCCAAGCTAGCTCCGGCTGCCTCGCTCCCAGCATCTCGGTCTCCCCCAGCTCCACACATGCAGACAGGGCCTGCAGACACACACCCAGCACGCTCCCCACAGACCAGCCACCGCTACAGGGCTGCAGCTCTGAAGCCACAGTCCCCCACCCTCACCCCTCTCTCTCTCTCTCTCTCTCTCTCTCTCTCTCATCAGGGCTCTCAGGAACTCTCCATACAATCCCACTGATACTGACTGAGTAGATGTGAAGAAAGACACACAGACACAACCGCTATAGACACACAAACACACTGATGCACAAGAATAAATACACACAAATAACAAATGTTTGCAAATGTTCTCTCTCTCTCACACACACACACACACACACACACACCAGCTATGCACATAATCTCCGAGACACACTGCTACAGGGCTATAATCTGTTTCTTCTTGGGGGTTCTCTGAAAAAAAAACAAGAAAACAACATTGGCCCTAATTTCCACCCGCACTCATAAACACACACACAGGATACACAAATGTGATTTTCACGACCACAACAGAGGAAAAGCGCACTGACATCAAAATAAAAGCGCCATGTAAACATCCAAATACACAACGGGTCCAGCCTTCACAGACCCCGGCGGTAGGATCGATGTGAAAATGGATGAGATTGATTTGCCAGGACCAAAATGTCTATCACATTTGAAGAGGCGGAATTGGAATTGAGTCGAGGGTGTCAGTAGATTGGCCACTGACCAGTGGGAATTGACCAGTAGACTGTGACTTAGATTGCTTGCAAAGTAAAGCAACCGCTGCACTTGCATAATAAAACCACGCCTGACGATGGCAGCGATTTGTTATCAGCATGGCTGAGTGTGTGTGTGTGTGTGAGAGGATGCACACTTGAGCGTGTCTCTCATGTGCGAGCCTGAGTGCTCATGTGAATATCTGCATATGTGTTCACCCTGGTGTAGGGGCAGGGGTGTTTGTGTCGGACTTGTTTCACCAATGGCCGTTATCATGTAGTGAAGCTTGCAGCAGGTTTTGTGACCATTTCATTTCCATCCCCTATTTGTTCATGATGAGTCCAGACTTGGCGACTCTGGGTGCCGCCGTGACCATTTCACTCAGCCTGTCAGCAGCCGGTGAGCCGGTCCGTCAGTCGAACGGTCCGTCCTTGGGAGAACGTCTGCATCCTCTCGTTTGCTCCTGTTTCCCAGCATGTCGGCCGCTGCGTCTGCGAGGATTCATCACACATCCTTTGGAGTCGATCAAGGGGAAAATACCGCTCACTCTCTCTCTCGCTGCTCACTCTCTCTCTCGCTCTCTTTCTTCGCTCCCCCTCCTCCCACCGACTCCCCTTCACCCTCATCTAACATTAATGGCCGTTGTTTTTTTAATGAGGAAGTGGGTGTCCCTGTGCAGCGTGTTCGTAGAGGGCTCGTGGAAAGAGGGGTTGCGGGGTAAGGCTGTAATGGTGGAGAACACATCCCCCGGCTGTGAAGCTCAAACACCAGCATAGCAGGGTGGGGTGGTGGTGGTGGGGGTGGGGGGTTGACTCTGTAAATATTGCCGTGCCCTCCTTCAGCCTTCAAAGAGCAAAAACAAGCCCACCGCAGCACTCCATCTCTCTCTCTCTCTCCTCCACGGTGTGAGCAGGCAGTGCGCTTTATGATAATAGACAAGCCTGTGTAATGTTCCTACCAAGGGTTTGTGCGAAGGAAAAGAAAGCCTTTGTAAGTAGGACATCATTGTGTATGCGCTTCTTCTTCCTTATTGGTACTCTCTGAGGAGTGGCTTGTCTAATTAGGGGGAATAAAACAGATCTAGCAGGGCAGACGCTTTAGAAATGAACAACAGCGTTGAAGAAATCACGTTAAACAATACGTTTGAGGTGATCTTTGGATGCATGCTTCGCTAACATCACAACCCGCCGACGCGCTGCAGAGAACGCCGTGATCCACGGCAGCTATTTTACTGCAGCGCTGCTGATTCACCTCTTCCTAGCCATGCTGCCATTGACTGCGATAAGCAAGACTAAGAAGTCCTGGCCAGGAAAGATTATAGTACGCTTCACAATTTCACTCATTTTCGTTTTATACACTTGCGAGGCGGGGAACAGCCATAAACACACGGCAAGAGAAAAAAAAATTGTAATTGCTCCGTTGTGCCTTTGGTCGCACTTTGCACTTTAATTTTCACTCTTCTTGTTCAGCACCGTTTTCTGAAGCCAAAATTCCACCAAATGACGAATACAGATCTTTCTAGATACCGGCTCGTCTTCTACTCTCGAGTCATCCCTGCCTGACTGGGCTTCAGCAGTAGTGCCCGGCACGCCGCGTTTGTTTTGTTGGACTAGGTGGAAGCATCTGACTCAATATGATGACTGGGGTGTAGCCCCTCCCCCCTTTTTCTCCCCAATTGTATCCGGCCAATTATCCCTCTCTTCCAAGCCATCCCGGTCGCTGCTCCACCCCCTCTGCCGATCCTGATACATGTGGAGTCGCCAGTCACTTCTTCTCACCTGACAGTGAGGAGTTTCGCCAGGGGGACGTAGCACATGGGAGGATCATGCTAACCCCCCCCCCCAGTTCCCCCTTCCCCCTAAACAGGCGCCCCCGCTGACCAAACGAGGCGTTACTGCAACGACCAGGACACATACCCACACTGGCTTTCCACCCACAGACATGGCCAATTGTGTCTGTAGGGACGCCCGACCAAGCCAGAGGTAACATGGGGATTACGAACCAGTGATCCCCATGCTGGTAGGCAACGGAATAGACCACCACGCCACCCGGTGTGGTTTTTTTAAGAGGACATCTCATCACGATACACAATGGGGGAAGCTTTCACTGAACATACTGACATGGGCAAATCAGTGAGAGATACTTAACATCGTCTTCAGTACATTTTCAGTACACCGCCATGCCCGACTTCATAGTTGCCCTATAAGAAATTAAAAAAAAAAAAACGTTGCAGTGAATCAGAGTGGTGTGCACTTGCGTCTAGTTGTATTACCTTGGGATAATGCTTTTCATCAATATGTTGCTCTCATAATACCCCACCAAGGCCAAAAAACACTTTTCAACTTCATTATTTCACTTAGCTGTAAATTTTGACTGATAACACATTCATATCAATATTTTCAATAGACCTTTTTCACAAACATAACTGAAATACTTGAAAAAATTTGGTGTTAAAAGCCAAAGGCGATGTTAAAAAGCAAACTTTGCCTCCTTCAGTTCTGTCTGTGATCACTCATTTTGTGTTTCAACACAGTGTATAACACAATACAAGTGTTTCCACTGACATATCTTTGTGTCTGTCGTCAGATGATCGTATATCTATAAAGAAAACGTGATTTGCTCGAGGGTCACAAAATGCTAACCGGCTAACCAAGGCCATTTAGCAGGGCTGTTAGCATTCTAGGACCCTAAATCAAATCCACTTTTTCGTGTCGAATTGTCCCGTTCTGGAGTGCACTGTCTCCACTGAGATTTAAGCCGTCACTGGTGGAAGTACACCGGCCGTGCTTGTGAAAAAGGTCTGTAAAAGGCACGATAAAATCTTCTGAGGTCGCAAAGCTGGCAGACCCGTCAACTATCTCATGGTGGTGCAAGTTGTGAGGAGTACCATAAACAGGAAATTAAAACACTACCCACATTTGTTGATGCTATGCAGATGTTTTAAAAAAGTGCAAATACAAAGTGTGTGTGTGTGTGTGTGTGTGTATGGGTGGGGGGGGGGGTCATTACCCTTCAGTAGCCCGTTTGAGTGCCTATTTGTGGACTCAGCTAAGCATTCGGTACAACAGCTTCCTTAAAAACGCTTAAATATTTACGGTCAAATAGAAACCCACTCGGCTGTGGCCACAAAATGGACTTTTCCTTTTTTTCCGCTTAGCGTCCTTTTGTAAGGAATAATGCTGGAAATACTTACTAGCTGTTTCAGCTATGTCCCCTTAATGGAACAAAATCCAATATAAATTGGAGAAGTGGAGAGAGCAACAAAAGGGAGGATCGGACAAAGACATCGTGAGAAGGAGGGGACGTGACAGTAGCGGGGAAATTATCTAGTGGGCCCTGGCTGTTTGTGCAGCTAGAGCCTGCAAAGATGACAGAAATGCATGGGGATGGCTGCAGGGACCACAGGGGGGGAGGAAGGAGCACTTCGTTTCAGGCAGAGTGACCTCTCTTCACCGGGTAGAGACGTTTACTGACATCAGTGGAAACTGCATCATGACAGACTTTGTGCTACACGTGACTGTTTCAAATGGATGAGAAGGACAACCAGACAAATGATACTGACTGATCCATGGTCATATTTTCATATGGGAGCCCTGAGAAGAGTTAAATGCTGGTAAATTCTCCGGAAGAACTGAGCGATCGATATTTAAGTTTATTTTTGGATGTTTTGATAAGGACTTCCATTTCTTAGTACTCTGTTCTGGAGAGAAACAGAAAAGACACTTGTTTGATGTACATCTGCAGCTCTTAACCGTGTCCTCCTGCTGCTCTTTGTTGGCTCGGAGAGATGAGCACACACAAGTGTTTGCCAGAGAACGCATTCAAATCACACGCAACAAAGACACCGAGAACTACTGACGGCCAATTAAATAAGGGAAATGGCCTTCATCATTGTGTGATTAATGGAGTGCACCATTAGTGCAAAACGCCGCCCCCCCCCCACCACCACCACCCCCATTTATTTCCGTACCCATGTGTGGACGTGTGTTTGTGCGCCTAAGTGTGTATGTGAGAGGCAGACAGGGGGGCAGGGGGAGTGTATGGGGCGGGGTGTGGGACACCATTGTCCCAGGGGTGTAGTAGAGAGAGAGAGTATCCATTGCTCTCCCCTCCTTCGGAGTGATAATTCTGGTGCGGTTCAGACGGGAGTGAGATGGGCAGCGCGAGGCCCATGATGAAGCACCGCGGCCTTTAGAAATTCATTTCCACCCAGCATTCATCTCATTCCAATTCACTGCCAGCCTGCGCCCTGCACTCACGCCCATGCACACTGAGTTATTACAAAGCCATGATTCATATTCAAAGACCCGCTTCCATGCCCACATGGCGAGCAAAGACCTATGTGAGGAAGAGCAAGCAACGAAAAACAAAACAAAACAAATGAAAATTTTACATGATGCGAGATGAGAGGAACAGAGATGTAGAAATAGGAGGCTGAGATTTTCCGAACGGAGTACTAATGTTTGCGTCCACCATTTCGGAGCATATGTCAACAACTAAATCTGTCAAAAAGCTGACAGATTTCATGGCTTAATGAAGACTGCAATCTGAACAGCATACCACAGCAGACAGACAGGCTAGGGATGGAGGGAATACCATGATGTCCATCGTTCCTGTATGCCTCCGACTGCCTTGCATGAAGAGCGAGCAAAATGTGCTGCAGTGTGTCGTTTTGAAATTCAGATATTTCTTTTTTTTTTTTTAATTTATTTCTGATTTTTCCCTTTTTTTCTCCCAATTTAGTGGCCAATTGATCCCTATTTTAATTCAAACACCCACCCTCGTATTGCATGCGTTCGCCAACTGCATCTCTCCGGCCGGCAGTCTCGAAGGAAAGCGCCTCCCCACTTTCGTGACAAGGCGAATCCAAGCCGAACCACTGTTTTTCCGACACACACAGAGACGCATTCACATGACGAACACAAGCCGACTCCGCCCCCCTCCCGAAGACAAATTCAGATATTTCTAATACAGCAACATGTTTCGAATCCCCTAATCAGCTATCTGTGTAACCTTGGCATTAAGAGAGATGAATAGCCAAAGATCATATTTAGCTAGCTCTATTAACATGGCTAGTGATGGGGTGGGGCCGTCACCCCCCAGACCTTACAGAACCAACAGACTGGATGCTCCCAGCCTTTTCTGGGTGACTAGCTCCAGAAGAACAACAGGCTTCCCCACTAATGTCCTCTGTATAGTCTCCTGACCGCCCTTCACTGACCATGTCACACCCCCAAGACAAACATACACCCCTTCAGCACTTAAACATCTGCTCAGTGGGGATAACCCCCCCCCAACACGCACACACACACTTACTACATATTGCACCCTCAGCCACTCTCCCAAAGGCTGCATCATTCAGACAGAATCGGGCAATGCGTCAAAAACTCAAGTCCTCCGATTCATTTTGAATGAGGGTAGTGCGTTTTCGCTGCAGCAGGGCGTGTCACAGGGGGGTTCACAAAAAAAAAAAAAAAAAAAAACCTCAGCGGCGTCTGGCAAAAAAGTTGAACCAGATTCAACTTTTGCCGGAACGCAACCCTACGTCACGCTGCAGTGACCAATCATGTAAGCCGACAATCAGACTGAAGACCCCCATGTGGGCCATGATCGCTGCGGCGTCATTGCGATCGGTGATCACCGCAACGGGCCATGTGGTGACACGCCCGCATCGCTGCAGGATGCTGCAGCAAGGCACCGCATTGCCCGATTCCGAGACTCCACTTCCCTAACCCAACCTTACTACTTCCATTTAGCAGTCCTAAAACCCAACTAAGCACCCCCCCCCCCCACGCACACACACACACATAGCCGGGTGGTTGAGGGCCTTTCCTGGCTTGGCAACTAGCTCCGCCTGTTCATCTGTGTACTCACCCAGTGAGCCAGCGCACCAGGACAGCCCTCCCCGGGGAGACAGGGGAGGGGCCCGCTGCTGGCGCCGCCAAAGTGCCACAGAAGTTCCATGGTGCCATTGGCAAGTAAAGACATGCGTCCCCAACCGCTGGCACCTGCCAATTGGTGTGCCTCCACCTCCACAGTGACTGTGCATGCATCCCATTCGCATCCCATTCGACGGCTATTCGGCGAACCCTGGGAGACGTCATTAATATGTAAGTGTTAATAGGTGGAGCTACACACTAATTGCATGCTGGAACAGGATCATGTTTAATATTAGAATCCATTACGCTGTGGCTGCTGCAAGCAGAGGCAAATGAATTAAGACAACACATTATTTACCCGCACACGGGGCAAATGGAGACTGACAGCCCCGAGAAGGTTGACACTCAACACGGCAGCTGTTGCTCACATCTGCTGGCTCTCGTGTCTGCAGCGCTCAGCGGCCCTTTGATACGAACCGCTCCCGCAATTAGTCCATTTCCCTACATCTCCCCGCTCATCCAGACCTGGCCGCCGTCTGCAGCACAACCGGCCCAAGCTCATGAAGGGTGACGTGTAACGAGGACTTTTTTTTCTCTAAACAAATTCAACCGTGTTTATTATTATTTTTTTACTACATAGCCCACATTTACACTATTCATTAGCCTTTTCCGAATAGAAAAATAATGCAAGGACAAAAAGGGGGGGGGGTGTGACATATTTCTTTTTCTCTCCCTTTTCTTTCAGCAAGTCCCTAATGAGCATGTCACTGGCAGAATTAATTTTTTATTGTTTAATTGATCCCTGAACAGCTCTCATCCATCATGAGCCCATTCAATATCTTACTCTTTTAATCTCCCGCTACCTCTAATCATAATTCTGTAGCACAGGCCATTACACACAGAGAGAGAGAGAGAGAGAGAGAGAGAGAGAGAGAGAGAGAGAGAGAGAGAGAGAGAGAGAGAGAGAGAGAGAGAGAGAGAGGGCCAGCAATATGCAATATGCCGTGGGCATCTTTAACACTGCCCACAAATGCTTACACTGATGCACTGACATACACATAGGCATGTACACACACACACACACACACACACACACACACACACACACACACACACACACACACACACACACACACACACACACACACACACACAGATTTATAGCAAAATCAAACCTGCTTCTATTAAATATGCATCCAAACGAGCGTAGCGGTGGATGCAGCGGTGGTACAGACTTCACCAGGGAATGCATCGAACATCTGTGCTCCATTAAAGATTCCTGCTGCAGCTCACAAGCTACTGTAATATGCACGAGGGCTATGAGGAGCCAGAGTAATTAGGATGTCTTAACATGTAGTACCAAAAGTCAATAAAGGCTGCTCTTACCTTTTCATGCAAAGACCCCCCCCCCATTATTAAGTCATTTAACAAATGTACCATTAATTAGCTTGCCATCTTGAAAAAAATGGCTATAAAACCAGATATTATGCTGGATTTTATTCAAACAAGAATATATTCTGGATCAGCTATATATATATATATATATATATATATATATGTATATATATATATATATATATATACATACACACCCTGTAATAAATATTTAGTGGCACTGCAGCAGTGAATAATATTTACTTAGTTGTGTAACCACAGTGAATTATGCTTGCTTGGCTGTGTAACAACAGAGTAATGTTGATTTAGCCATGTGGAGTAATGCTTGTTTGGCTGTGCAACAGAGTAATGGCTGTTTCCTCCTTCGATGCAGGAGCGATAGCGAGAGTCCCGTCATGTATCAGCACCCAACTGACGCGCCCATCTCACGGCGACTACCGCACCATGTCCCGTCTGTGACACGGCAACATAATGAATGGCCTGGCTAATGAAGGTTTACTAATTGATTATGGAGAAAACAGAGTATTACTCACCCACTGATGGCAGCTCCAAGGGCTGCTAGGACACTTTGTCAATGCCGCATGTTTTCCACCCTATCCAGCTTGGAGGATCTTTATAAATCAACTTCCTCTGTCCAGTGTGGGCAATTCATATGACGGGATGTGTTTAAAATTTGTCCCGTTTCATCAATCCGTGTCTTACAACATGTTACATCGTTGTGTAGTTTCTTCGTTCACACATCTGTGAATGTTAATTTGGGGAACGAAAGCACTGCACGCTTCGCTGTGGGCATACACCCCACCCAGCCAGGTGTGTCCGACAGCGATGAGGTCTGAATGGGGATTTCAGGACTTCAGATTGTGAGCTGTTGCTCGCTGAAGCAGACAAAAGCTGCAAAAGCTGGGGCTATATGTAGCGGCCCATTGTCTTTGATTAACTAATTAGTTGACATTATCAAGACTAAACAGAAGTCATTACCAGTAGGCCCGGGTGAAGAGGCACTTCGTTCCCCGGGGACCCACCACTGTCTCCCAAGTCGTTCCCGCTCCTTCATTGCCCGAGTCACCTATTAAACCCATAACAACTAATTTCACTGTTTTCTAATGAATCTCTAATTGACTTTTGTGGGCAGGAGCGATGCGGCTGATTCACCTCATATGATGAATTAGTGGGAGGATACAGTGTGTAGCGACAAAGCGCAAAGCTTTTCACCCCCCCACCCCCCATTGACAACCCCCTCCCCTTTTCACATCATCTATTTCAGACATTCCCTCATTGATATGCTCTCTTACTGTATCTGTCTTTCTCTTTGACACACACACACACTGACACCTGTCAAGCAGCAAGGCCTTTGTTGTACCTCCCTAATATCCCGGCCCTCAACTTTCATCTCCCCCTTTCATCTCCCCCTGCATGTCTTCCCTGCCTTCACAGTCGACTCACAGCTGGGCGAACGCTGATTACAGCGGACGAAGACGAGCAACATCCACCTGTAACGCTGCCGTCATACACTAAACACAGGGGGCGCTGCAGGGAGAAAACAAACACGCCCTGAGAACAACTCGGCTTTATGGCAAGTTGGAGGAGGCGTCTGACACGGCAGGGTGCGACGCTCCCCCGTCTCGCCCTTCTGCCGAGCTCACGCGAGGAGCGTCCTCGGGCTCACAGGCAGGGGCCAAGCCATAATCAAGAAATTATCATAATTCACTCTAATCATAACGGAAGGTGGGCAAAATTAACTGAAATTAAATTCTGGGTTATTGCCTCCGACCGCAGAGATCTTAGCGCCACGGTTATTTTTAACCAGTGTTTTTAACAGATGTTCGCTACGAGTAGGCTGTCAATTAAAGCGATAGAAGTTAAAGGGGGGCGGCCACAGGTTTATTGTAGAGATGTACACACACACACACACACACACACACACAAATACAGATAGACACAGATAAACACAGATACACACTCAAAACACACACTCTCACACACACATACATATACACAGCACCACAACACAGAGCAGTTGTGTATGTATGTTGTTGGTGTGTAATGAGGGGTTAAGGGGTGAGTTATGTGATTGGTCAGTGGGCTGTGTGACCACACTCCCAGTCTGGGGCATTAGACAGCTCAGCTGCAGGAGCAGCAACATGCTGGGAGAGGGGAGCCGGAGAAAACGAAGCCCCGGCCAGAGAGGGCTGTTCTAGTCTAATTGAGTCCTTTGGGCCGAGGGTCCGCTGATCAGAGACTTGTTACGGGAATCCGGTTTCATGGTTTCCTAACAATGAGATTTCAGAGAGGGGATTTGTAGTCTGTTGGGACTCCTACCAAACCTCTCTGTGATTTCAGCGGTTCTCTGCCAGCTGTATAGCCCTGTGCTCCTCTATTTGAAATCCTATTACATCAAGAACAAGTAAACACAGCGGTTGTCCTCAGTAAGCAGTATTATTACAGTATTAGTACCTATAAGACCGCTCAGTGTCAGTAAACAGTCTGTTGCTCCTTTCACATTAAACTGAGTTTTTATGGGGATCGTGTTTGGGCTGAAAGGGTCTGTTGCTCAAAAACCCTGGAAACTGGGGCATCCGGGTAGCATAACGGTCTATTCCGTTGCCTACCAACACGGGGATCCCCGGGTCGAATCCCCGTGATAACTCCAGCTTGGTCGGGCGTCCCTACAGACACAATTGGCCGTGTCTGCGGGTGGGAAGCCGGATGTGGGTATGTGTCCTGGTTGCTGCACTAGCGCCTCCTCTGGTCGGTCGGGACGCCTGTTCGGGGGGAAGGGGGAACTGGCGGGAGTAGTGTGATCCTCCCACGCGCTACATCCCCCTGGTGAAACTCCTCACTGTCAGGTAAAAAAAAGAGAGGACTGTCGACTCCACATGTATCGGAGGAGGTATGTGGTAGTCCGTAGCTCTCCCCAGATCAGCAGAGGGGGTGGGGCAGTGACCGGGACGGCTCGGAAGAGTGGGGTAATTAGCCGGATACAATTGAGAAGAAAAATGGGGGGGGGGGGGGCCCTGGAAACTGGTCCTGTGTTAGACACAGCAATCTTCCTAAGAATCCGCACAGTGTTTTCCTGGAATTGCATCAGTGCGAACTGTTATAATCCCTGCAATCACATGTTCAACATGTTGTATTTTGGGTCATCATAACAAACATGCAGGCGGCACGGTGGCGCAGTGGTTAGCGCGGTCGCCTCACAGCAAGAAAGGTCCTGGGTTCAAGCCCCAGGGTAGTCCAACCTTGGTGGGTCATCCTGGGTCATCTTCTGTGTGGAGTTTGCATGTTCTCCCCATGTCTGCGTGGGTTTCCTCCGGGGGCTCCGGTTTCCTCCCACAGTCCAAAGACATGTAGGTCAGGTGAATCGGCCGTACTAAATTGTCCTTAGATATGAATGTGTGTATGTCAGCCCTGTGATGGCCTAGCGGCCTTTCCAGGGTGTCTCCCCGCCTGCCGCCTAATGACTACTGGGATAGGCTCCAGCATCCCCGCGACCCTGAGAGCAGGATAAGCGGTTCAGATAATGGATGGATGGATAATAAACATGCACCCCCAGAAGAGGCACCTCTTCCTTCAATCAGTAAAAAATATTATTATCATAGCCAAATATTTCTTATGGTGCTGTCTCACTGTGACAGCAATATAGAGTCAAAGTAATAAAAAAGCAAAAATGTAGCAGTACATTGTGCAAAAATAATATCTAATAAAAAATAGCTACATGCCAGAATATTCTAGTCCCTTCGCTCCTGTTCAAGTTGGATGTAAACAAGGAGGTGATGTTCCAGAGCTGATCATAGGGCAGGGCAGGGATGCCACTAAAATACACGGATTTGCCGACTGTACCTGAAAGGGGGCTCACCGAGAAAAAGGTGGGACTGACTTAATGATCCTAGGATTTACAATCCAGGAAAATCCTGGGATTTTAGTCTGAAAGAGGCTAATATCAGTCTAGTGCTCGAAGCCTTTCGGGTTAACACGGTTTGTTTTGGTGTTGGCGTATGAACGGAGTGTGCATAGACTCCACAGGCTCTCAGACCACATCGCTGACTCAGCAGCTGTCAGGGCAGACTGACGCGGGTTTAGGATCAAAGCTTAAAGTCTTTGATCCACCACGGCCTTGCATTAAAGCCATTATTAAGACTTGCTGTCCAGAGGATCAAAATATTGACGGAGAGTCAGAAAGCAATACAGTGCTGCATATACTCAGATTTTAGCATAGTATCACAAGGTGTGGAAGAAAAATTGTGTCATCACAAACCTTCGCCATTTCGGCTATTGCTGTAAGATGTATTTCATAGAGCGCATCTGACCAAACCCAAACTGTGAGGCCATGCACTGTGACCCTCGAGGAGGACTACAGAGAAGATAAAAACCATCACATGAAAGCTCATCTGAGGCCTCTGAACATGGAACAAACTGATGGCAAACATGAAGCTCTCAGAACAATGGCTCAGACGAGAAACATTCGTACCCTCTACAAAAAGCAGCCCCTCGGTGAGGGACAGTATGTTTTCTCACATGCTCTCTCTCTCTCTCTAGCTCGCTCTTTCTCTCTCCTGTCTTTTTCCACTCTAAACAATCCCTGAGAGAAAACAACAAAGAAGACAAACGACTTTGGCCTTTTTAAAAAGGCGTCAAACCTCTCCCTCAAGCAGACAGAGGCTCCACAGTGCTGTCCATCTTTCCTCCCACCCCCCTCCCCTGCTGTGACATTAACTACTGGGAGCTGTAGATGAGCCTCCCGCGGAGCAGGAGAGGCCAGGACAAACACAGGCACCGTGCTGGCTTTAATGGGAAACAGGGCCACTCAAGTGTAGCAGTTCATATATTAGAGAGGAAAGCAAAGAAAGGGAGCCGAGGAGTGAGCAAATACAAGCGACGGCAGGGACGACAGACAACTGCATGCCTGGCCCCAGATCTGTGCCCAGTATAATGTGACAGAGAGACAAGAGGAAGATGGAGGGAAAATGAAGACTGAATGACAGGAAGCTAAGGAAATGGCTGCCCTTTGCCAAGGTTGATGCTTTCAACCATTCGTTGAAAGCATCAACCAATGGTATCAAACGCCGACATTAGCTTTCCAGGGTTGCATTACATCCTTTTTTTCTTTGTTTTCTTTTGTATTGTTGCTGGCCTTGACAGATCGGGGGGAGGAGGGAAACAGGGGACAGGCTCAAAGTCGCACCCACCTGATGCCAAAATTCAGCCTCACGCCACTTCCCTTAGTGCCCCAAAGCACTGAGCAGAGGAGAGAAGCAGATACAAAGAACAGACAGGGCTCTCTGCAGGACGCTCTTTGTGCCGTCCACGCTCGCAGGCTGCAGGACAAAGCAGTCAGCTGCCTGAACACCTCGTTAGGCTGCTCCCTGCCGTTCTCACATGGCAAGGGGCTGACCGTCGCACCCCTGCTGGGGCCGGCTCCCTGCTACACTGCAGCCTCCATCACTAAGACACATACATACTGATGAGCCAAAACATTATGACCACTCACAGGCGAACCAAATAACACTGATTATCTCTAAAAAAGGGAACATGACAAGGTGTGGGTACATTAGATGGTAAGCGAGCAATCGGTTCTCGTAGTCAACGTGTTGGATGCAGGAGAAATGGGCAGGAGTAAAGGCCTGAGCAACTTTGAAAAGGGTCAAGTTGTTATGGCTAGATGACTGGGTCAGAGCATCTCTGAAACAAGGCATATGAGGTGCTCCCAGTCAGCAGTGGTGAGTACCTACCGACAGTAGTCCGAGGAAGGACAAACCACAAACCAGAGACAGGGTGTTGGATGCCCAAGACTCATCGATGTGTGAGGGCAACAAAGGCTATGCCATCTGGTCCAAACCTACAGAAGGTCTACTGTGGCACACGTCACAGAAAATTTGAATGAGGGTTACGGAACGAATGTGTCACAGCACACAGCCCATCGCACCCTGCTGTTAATGGAGCTGCGTAGCCGCAGAGCGGTCAGAGTGCCCACGAGGACCCCTTTCTACTGTCAAAAGCGCCTACAATGGGCACGCGAGCATCAGAACTGGACCACGGAGCAGTGGAAGAAGGTCGCTTGGTCCGATGAGTCCATTTTTTTTTTTTTTAAGACCACATGGATGACCGTGTATGTCATTTACCTAGGGATGTGATGGCACTGGGATGCACTGTGGGAAGACAACAAGCTGGTAGAGGGAGTGTGATACTCTGGGCAATGTTCTGCTGGGAAACGCTGGGTCCAACCATTCATTTGGGCATCAGTTTGACACATGCCACCTACCTAAACATAACTGCAGACCAGATACACCCCGTCATGGCAGTGGTATTCCCTGATGGCAGTGGCCTCTTTCAGCAGGATAATGAGCCCAGCCACATGGCACACATTGTTCGGGATGGTTTGAGGAACATGATGAAGTGTTCAAGAGGTTGCCCTGGCCTCCAAATTCTCCAGATCTAAATCCGACTGAGCATCTGTGGGATGTGCTGGACCGACAAGTCCGATCCATGGCGGTTCCACCTCACTACTTACAGGACTTGAAGGATCTGCTGCTAATTTTTGGTGCACGATACCACAAGACACCTTCAGGAGTCTTGTAGAGTCCACGCCTCAGCGGGTCGTGCTGTTTTGGCGATACATGGAGGACCGACAGCATATTAAGCAGGTGATCATAATGTTTTGGCTCATCAATATGCATAAAAATACACAAGCACACACAAACAGACATACACAAAATAGAAAAGGCTATATATGGTCTAACACACAAAGACACAACTCCACCAACCCCCCACACAATGAGCGGCTGTACAACATTGAGGAGTGAGAGGTACACAGAGACATGAAACCCACCTGTTCTGCAGAGAGTTCAAGGTCTTTCTCTTCTGAGGCCTTTTAAAGCCCTTGGCTTACATTGTTAGAGCTCATCTACATATATGGGGTCCTTAACAAGGGCAATTTCATGCTTTGGGACATACACAATCACACACATTGCACAAGTTTGTTAAAAGGGCTGGAGGCAAGGCCTCATTGTATGCCTCATAATACTATTTTCTCTTGCCACCCATGTTTGTTGAGATGCAGGGTTGACTGTTGTGAACGTTTGGAAGACAGGATAATTGAGAGTCGCTTTAGCATCGCCGGACTCACACAAAGAGCCAACTGGATTGTTACAAATCACACCTTTCCCATTCACGGTGATACATTAAATAGCTAAAGATGGTGGTCTGCAAGTCTTTTTCGTGCATTATTGCACCTTTAATTCTGACTTAACCAGAGCCAGCAGCTATTTCCACCCCAAACGTCATTATTATATGATTAAAAAAAAAACAGTCATGGTGGATGATGAAAAAAGGCAAAATGTTGACAGTAATTAAGGCACGCTGTAACCAGTACTGGAATAATGTTTCAAGTTATGTAGCAAATTATTTCATTTCTGTATTTCAGCACATTTCCAATATTACTACTGGGCCAGCCGGATGAGCGGACTGCAGCATCTTAAGTCTATGCATGTGTCCCAGCTTATCCGCAGCGGAATAAATTATTTCAGCACTCTAACATTCCTGAATGTTTCCACTTGCAATCCTCCAAAGGCTGTTTGAAACCGTTCTGCGCTCGCTCCCCAAGAGGCTGCCCCTTTTAGCGCTACCCGGAATATTAAGTGGGGTTAGCGCATAGCTTTCTCAGACCAAGCCAAATAAATATTCAGGAATTAGTTCCAGCCTTGCATGCCGTCAAAATAAGCTCCAACATCCAACGCACCTAAACAAGTGCATTCACCACACTCCCACTCGTTGTGGCTACAAAGAAAAGCAAAGCGAATTTCACAGAGATGCAAATAAATAAATAAATAAACAAACAAATAAATAAATAAAAGAGAAGCTGCACACGGTTACAGTAACACACAAATTCAAAACACTGAAAAAATAAAATAACATCCATAAGATGAACATGCAGATATACAAAAACACCCATGCCGGTAAAACCTGCAATTAAGCAAATACACATCGGCTGTAAAGTGTTGACCCACACAGGAGCGCATGCATGCACACATACATACATACACACACACACACACACACACACACACACACACACATACAACAATGCCCTTCTTCAGTCAATCACACAGCAGCCATTACAAGCCATGCTGTACCAGAGGGGTGCTATAAGTGAGCTTGGCTTCGGCCACCTCCTTATACATCAGTCCCTCCTCATCAGGCAGCTGTCGACTCATATGTTACTGTCCCTTTACCTGTCACTGTCCATCCACAACCGCCACCAACCCCGGCCACATCAATCAGCCCACCCCTGCTGCTTTTTAATCTGTTCCCAACCCCCGAGGACCAAGGACGCTTCAAAATTACAGTGAGGAAAGGTCACCCTGTCCAATTAGAACATCATCAGAGACGCACACGGGAGAGTCATTCCCTGCGCCTCCACGGCGCCTCGTAAATTCCCCGGACCACCAAAGAAGAAACAGCCAGCGTTAACAGGCAAGAGAATGAGCTGTAGCAATTCAAAATGGCCGACTGACAGCGGCTTGGTTCAGCGTGCATCTGGAGCACGTATGAAATGTACGGTTGAAACGAGCGACAAGAAAAGGAATTTGGACGGATGCCGCCTGTGATGGCATTTGAAAATGCAGTTAGCAGTCTATTCCCTGAAGATGTGTCACATTATCATGAGTCCCTGTATTGACCGCATGGTGACCCTGAGGCTCAGATCAATCAGTTCTCCAATCAGCATCGAATCAAGTGGCCCTCTGCTCCCTCGGCCATTACTCCGATGGACCTCCTTCCTCTAAAATCTAAAGCAACGCCGACCAGGCAGGTGGCAGGGAGCACCGAGTAAGTGATGGACACTGCTTTTGGAGGGAGGTGGAATAGAGAGAGATTTTGGACCAAATGGAGAGCAGTGTTTTGGGCCGCCTTTGCATTACTGGCCTTTGTTGAAAATTCCAGCAAAAACACAAAGGCATGGAGGCAAAGGGGGGAATGACACATTCACAATTTTTGCAAGCTCGAGGTAAGCGATGAATTGGTGTTACCCACAAGGCAAGCAAATGTGTGTTTGTAATGAAAGCTAGGTTAGCTTGAAAGCCATTATTGCCCTCACTGCACCAGCCCAGACAGCAGACGTGGAGAGGCTGCTCTCTACCCCGAGCAAAAATGATGCATTTATTGAGCACATTTGGGACAATATGACATAAAATGTTAGAAATTACTCTTTCTCTTAATTTTTTATAAAAGAAGACCCCACTGAGGAACAGACTCAAAGACACCCACCTAGATGGTTGCTGCAGGGTGGCTATGGAGGCACCACCCCAAGACACCCTTGACTGGGAGGATCTTGTTAGATGTTTTTATAATAAAAAAAAAAATGATAAAAATACAGCCAAAAGAGTGAAATGTGCACAAAAATATTACACAATCTGCAAGTGTTTTGAGTTTTATGTTGATTCCTGTGCCAAAACTAGCACTGTCATTTGTCACAACCTTTATTTTCTCATCTTTTTGTGTCATCTTAGTTTTAAATTTAAATCCCTTCGGACACTTTCGTCAAATCACGATTTTTTTTCCCACTTAAGTGCATGACACTCTGAAGGTGTGCACGCAAACTGTGCACGCCGCACATTCTCCAATCTTGGCCCCCTTTGCCTCAAAAAATCTAGGCAAAACCCTGGACAGGACTGCATTGATGCCATTGTCTCAGCGAGCCAGAGATTAGTAGAGAAAAAAAAAAGCTGATGGAGAGGGAGAGAGAGAGGGAAAGAGGGACAGAGCCTGAGAGACAGGGACGGGGAGAGAGAGCAAGAACGAGAGTGACTGGGTCAGTGAGCTTTGAGCCTCTCATGGGCTGATCCTGGCCAATTAGAGACAAGTGACAGCTCTGCTGCATGCTCATGACACAACTAGACCACGGCGTCGCTCCAAGCCCCGGCACCCGGCACTACAAGCCTGGGCTGGACCCCAACAAGCCCCTGACAGCCCCTAAACAGCCCCCCTCCAAAAAAAAACCCTAGCCCCCTCTACCCATGGCCACACAAATTGAAGCCAAGGAACAGAGGAGTATGCGCTCAACAAAAGGGGCCCTTTCCTCCCTACCGCCCTCTGCCTTTGGCTACTCTGTTCTGCAGAAGACAGTCGCAAAGAGGACCTTTCCGCATGGCTCTGTCATGGAAAGCCAACCCTTGACATCTGATGTTGTCAAGAGTTGCTGCGGCAACCTGGCCGATCCATTGACCTTTGCCCTGGTGGATCAAAACTTGTGAACCCGAGAGGGGAGGAAGCCAAAGCACTGGGTGTGAGGTAGAGGAAGAGAAGATTTTCCTTGAAAGTATGTGTGTGGGGTGGGGGGGGTGTCAAATATCCAATGGCAGCTGTCATTGTAGCTTTGGCTTTCTGTGTGTAGATAATAGTGCAATGCTCCCCTAGTATTCGTGAGGGAAAGAGCAGTGGGGGTGGGGGGTGATGGGGCACCAGGTTGAGGGCTGTCAGGGCGCCAGCTCAAGACCTGTGATTAATGAGGTAGGGTGTCTCACCGTGGTCCGCTCAGCAACACATGCCGCTATGCTGGGGGGGGGGGTCAACCCACCCCGCCCCATAGGTTGGTGGTGGGCCGTGCACACTCCCACAACGAGCTGGTGTCACAACACTAGTAGTTGTGAAACACATGCACTCATGTCGGTGTATGCACGCAGACACCCAGAGCCGAGTCACACAGGTTCAGCACATGTACTAGAGGCACACTACACACCCTTTTTTTGGTAAATTACAATGATGGGACAACAAAAGCACTAAAAAAAATAAATAAAAAGGTGGACACGTCTGTTGGGGAGAATCTTGTGATCTGTCTGTCGCCTCTCATTCATCAGAGCCAACTAAGCTGCTTCCCAACAGAGCATCAAGTGAACGAGAGCTGTCGGCGGGAAGCTGTTTGGGGAAGAGAATCTCGAGCCATGGAGAGAGGGAGGGTGACAGGGTGGAGTGATGGGGGTTGAGAGACACCCTGCGGGGGGCAGGACAGGACACATCTAACATCTGCCACTCAACAAAGTTAATGAAGCCACGTTCCTAGGACAACCATCCCATTCTGGTAATTGACTTGTGTGTATGTGTGTGAGTGTGCGTGTTGTGTATGTGTGTGAAGAGATAGACAGGAGAGAAAGAAAGTGAAAAAGAAGGGAAAAGAGAGAGCAAAGAATTGACAGTGGTGTTGGTGACACATGGTTGCAGCCAGAGAAGGTCAAACACTTGGGGGGGGCACAAAATATTTATGACAATGAACACCCCATCAACCCCTTCGTCACATAAGCATGCTGTCTGTCTGCCTCACCGGGAAGCTTTATCGAGTCACGTTACTTATTGAGGTTTATGAGAAATGCAGCTAATTTCATTAGCAGTCAGTCGTCATGGTGCTATCTGATTTCTCTCAGCGCAAGGAGGTGGGGCCAGGGGCCCCGTGGTATGGGGGCTGGTCTGAAATTGTTATCATCTACAGACAGTTAGGGAACTGCAATTTAGGGGATGGGGGGGGGTGGAGGCGGAGGCGGGATTTGGGGAGTGGCGAGATAACAGCAATGGTTCTGGGACTCTGCAAATGTAGCAGATTTTTGCCCAGCTGGGGCTCAGAAAAGGCTTCACAAAGAAGAAGAAAAAAACAGTGTTCAGGGTGGTGTAAATATGACTCCGCACCACAAACGCGATGGGGGGGGGGGGGTAAAGGTTCAGGAAAAAGCACATCTAGCTGCTGAATTTAACGCGACACAGGTAACGGGGTTGAACACACCAGCGATCCATCTTCTGAGCTTACTGCAATAACAGCAGAGCGGGAGCGCTACGAGCACAGGCAAGCAAACGTATGCTCGTATCCTTTGGCCCGTAATCAAGTTACGTGTGCTTTACTTCCTCTGACATAGGACTAACCCTGGCTCTTCTGAGGCACCTTTTCCCTTCATACATCTCCCAATAACAAGCCTAACTGTGTTAGCGGTGTATGCTAGGGATGCTCGCCAGACTGTCAAATGGACTAGTGCGCAGCTCCATCTTCCAACCAAGGGGTCAAATGATGGTCAATCGATGGTCAGCCAGAGGTCACATCCAGAGCTGACCAAAGGTCAGCCTATCTGGGCCCAAAGGTACGAACAGCCTATCAGTCCCCTGCAATGCTGAAAATGGAGCTAAATCATGAGGACACTGCCTGCTGATCGAGCTTGTTGCGTTGTTAAGAGGTGCAATTTCTCACATCTTCGAATCGCCGTCTATTTTATAATAGATGGTGTGTTTTTGCAGGGGGAGAAATCAAGGGCTGACACAGCAATTAGCAATATGTTCACAATATCTCCAAGTAATATCTTAGTTGGTCTCAATTTGTTTGTTTTTCAAGCGAGTGAGTGGGTTGGCGTGTGGTAAGTATTTCAGCAAAAAACAGGCAATTAAACTAATGACACATTAGCTGCATAAACTAATAGGCGTCAAATCACGGATGTTTTTCGCTCTGCCTATTCTGAATAATATCATTTTCCATAACCTCTTGTAGAGTACGAGCAGCAAAATCGATATTCATGAAGCGTCAGAGCTGTAATTCCTGTCTCTTCTACACCGGCACAGCAGGGACCTTTAAAAGAACGAAGAGAAGGGGAAAAAATAGAACACTAAAATTTCACAGTTAATGCCTGGGCATGGTTTGCATTGGGCAATTAAGCCGTTCTTTTCAGCTTCATTACAGAGCGGTGTCTTGGGGTTCATTTTTTTTCCCTTACTGTGCCATTTAGACCTCAAATGGGCAAGCATTCAGTCTGCCAGTTGGATGGCAAAGTGGGATTTTTGAGTCTGCAGCAATGTGTGCACACGTGCACACGCACATGTGTGTGTGTGTGTGTGTGTGCTCCTGCGTATGTGCATCTTTGCCCTTACCCTCCCTGCATTGTGCAAGAGTACCAAGCATCCATGCACCAGCATGCCTGTGTGCCTTTGTGTGTGGAGGCCCAATTTGTGCATGAAACAGGAGAGTGTTAATGGCTTTTAAAGATCGGTGGAGTAAAATGAGCGAACTCATCAGTCAGCCACGTACCCCCAGGTGATCACTCAGTGTCGTTAGATTTCATTTCCTGCAGAATAAAGGGATCTCTGTGGATCTAAGACAAATCCCCGCAATTATAGCCACGCTTAAGATGATTCACTGCTCTCATTTTGGCTCTCTCAGTGGTGTGCCATGTGCGCTATGGCAATACCGAGTTCAGATTAATAAATATCACAATAACAAATCACAATGCTTATTTCACTTATTTTACCAAATGTTTTGGAAATCTGGAAAAAGGAGATAAAAAAAAGCCTCAGTTTTCTTACGGTTTGCAAAAAGGGCAGAAAGACACGCAAACAGGATGAATAACCAATCCCACCACACATCTCCACACATTTTACAGACACACACATCTGGGCTGGCAGTACCTGCATGAGCATTAATAGCTTTGCCCTGGACACTGTAGAGCACGAGAGCCAATAGGGAGAGGCACCGAGATAAGATTCTGCTTAGCATGTGAATAGGGCACCCGAATTCACTTGGCCTTTGGCCATGCTAGTGCTTAAGCTTGGGTCTTGGTAAGTCTGTGTCTGGTCTGTACAGTGCCAACTAATGTGTAGGCTTATATCCGGCATTGTGTGTCTGTAATTCTGTCAGTCTGTCCGTCTATCCGGTAGGCTGGATCGAGTGTCTGGCTCGATGATAATAAGCCTGGCGCGCTGATAATCATTCTCCCAGCTGGAGAAGCAGGTGGCCCAACATACCATACATCCCAGACTCATTCACCATGTGATGTCATCCCCCCCCCGCACCTGGTCACATTGCATTATACATACCTGAGGTAGCCAGCTCCTCTCTCTGAGGTCATATTTCTGCACCGGTTTCTAAAGTTCTGGATTGTTGCCATACACCGCTCCTTGAAGTGGCTACGGTGTCCACTTTAGCGCGCTGATGACTGCTGAATAAACAACTGTTTTCCCTCTCTGCTTTCCTGCTTTCCCTCAGCCAGCGCTGGGACTGAACCCGGCGCTGGCTGACAGGCACACGACAGCAGTTGGGACGCAGGAAAAAAAAGAAAAAAAAAAGTGACATGGGAAGCCATTAACTCTGTCGCAGAGAAGGTCACCTTCAGCTACACAAAGAAGCTGGCTCACTTCCTCTGCCGAAAACTCCAGTGGATAGAGAACCGCCACCGCGCAAAAGGCCAGGCAGGCTGTAAAAGCAAACGAATCCCCCACAGCTGTCTGAAAGATCACACTCTTCAACATCTGATCTTGTCTCCTCGCACTTCTGAAACTGATCAAAACACTCTTGAGTATCACTTTCAAACCACAAGAAGGGAAATGAGAAAGAGTGGATATGGGGGGAAAAATAGGGGGCAAGGAAAGACAGAGAGAGAGAGAGAGAGAGAGAGAGCGAGAGAGAGAGAGAGATGGCACTAGATGATCAGATTTCAGTTCTGCTCTGCAGCTGTTTGAGGGCCTGATAGGTTTCCCTTACAGCAAATGTAACCTAAGTCAAACACAATATCTGTCCACGCCAACGAGAGATCACTAAGTCATAACAGACTCAGACCCACTATAACTCTGGCGGTGCACAGGGCCAATAAAAAGCGAGAATTAAAAAAAAAAAAAGAAGAAGAAGCAAGCAAGAAAACCAATAATAACAGTGATCTGAAATGATTATGAATACCAGCCAGTGATTTCTATTTTCTTTTCAGGCCCTGTTACCAATTATTGCAGACACCGGGGAATGGAAGTAGTTTGCAGCCAACAGGCGGACAAACAGCCGTGTACGTCGATTTCCCCCCCTCCCATTCATCACATTTCAATGTAAAAAATGTTGTGAACAAGTCCTTTAATGTTAACAGCTTGCTTTTTTTTTAATCTAAAAATAAGGTACGCTATAAAATAAGATTAAACCATCCAACAATAAACAAAAGAACATAAACAGGAGACTGTGAGTATGTGCATGAGAGCGTTTTAAGAAGAGGAGTTTTGGACAGGATGTAGTTAGATAGTGTTGGAGAACACTCTGGGGAGGGCTGAGCTCATTCACAAAGCCATAAACAGTGAGTTTTTAAGCATTATTCTATCGTAGGGTTTATTTTCTCTTTTCTCTTTTGTTTTATGTGCATCTTTGGTTTAAATGTCTCTCTCCCTCCGTGTTGCATCATCTCCCCTATTTGTGCGACTGCGCCTGTCAATATATACCTACCTCTCTTGTTAGGCTATGGATCTGTAGGCGGGGGGGGGGGCTATGGTTGCTAATGCTACTCTGCTACAGTGTGTGTGTGTGCATTTACACCATAAACACCAAAAAGACCTATCCATCAGAGTGCGGGTGTGCAGTGACAGTCTTGACCCAAAATAAACAGGCCAAATCACAGGCCTGACCCATTCGCAAGATCAATCCCGAGCAACGTTGTGCACACTGAGGTGTCATGCAAGGGTAAGCATATGTGAAAATAAAAGTGTATTTTAAGGTGTGTGTGTGTGTGAGTGAGTGAGTGAGTGAGTGAGTGAGTGAGTGAGTGAGTGAGTGAGTGAGTGAGTGAGTGAGTGAGTGAGTGAGTGAGAGTGAGAGAGAGAGAGAAATACTGGACATTTGAACCATGAACACTGGGTCTGAAATAACACACCATTATACACACCAGAGGGTGAATCAATTTCAACGGCATTCATTCAATTCAAGCCCATATCGGCCAGTGCCTGAACTCCTCAGCCCTTTTAACAACAACAAACACACACACACACACACACACACACACACACACACACACACACACACACACACACACACACACACACACACACACACACACACACACACACATTAACACAGAAACATATATACATCAACCTCCAGCTCCAAATGATGGATTACCATCCCTGGCAGTCTCAGAGGGGCTTACAGAAAGAGCACTAGAGAGATAGAGAGAGAGACTGAGAGACAGACAGAGAGAGAAAGAGAGAGAGTGAGAGAGAGAGAAATGGAAGGAGATGGTGGTGAAAGGGAGAGTCGAATGAGCAGTGGGGGGTGTCGGCCACAACAGGGCCAGATTCTTCAGAGGGGAGCAGGGCCGGGTTGAGGAATTATGGTTTGACAGAGATCTGGTGTGTAGAGGAAAGGGCACAGGGGTTCTCCAGGGGTCAGCGGATCCAATCCTGGCTAGACTCAATGGCAGGCCACCGCTTACAACGCTATGGCCTCGTGGGATTTGGCTGATGGTCACGTTCTCCAATTGATATGATTATCATTCACTTGTTCCCTCGCCCACCCGTCAGCAAATAGAGTGGTATCAGACTATTCATCTAAATAGCAGCATACAACACACCTGTGCAGCAATTTGGAGTTAACCTAGCATAGGAATACTATGCTGCTGTGCCAGCCACACTCAGTAGGGAGGGCTGGTTGATTGGACTGCTAAAGTATACCATATGGTAGATTTATCTTGACAATCATCAGAATGAATCTGCTGATTGAAATACTGCCAATTATATGGGTCTTGAATAAATTACAGCGAGTCAATATCAAAAC